>NC_133655.1:237234301-237534301 GCF_009905375.1 Apium graveolens
ATGGGGATACTTTTCTTTCATTTCGCTTTCTAATTCCCAAGTCGATTCTTCAACTAAAGGATTTCTCCACAACACTCTAACTAGAGGTGCAACTTTATTTCTAAGCGTCTTTTCTTTTCGATCCAAAATTCGCACTAGTTGTTCCACATAGGACAAATCTGGTTGGATTTCCACTGGTTCCAACTCGATCACATGGATTGCATCAGCATTATACTTCTTCAGGAGAGATACATGAAACACATTGTGCAGATGTTGCATTTACGGCGGTAGCGCCAATTCATACGCCACTTTCCCAACTTGTCGCAATACTTCAAATGGTCCAATGTACCTTGGGCTCAGTTTTCCTTTCTTTCCAAATCGAGTTAAACCTTTCCAAGGAGATATCTTCAACAAGACTTTGTCTCCAGTTTCGAATTGCACATCTTTCCGTTCTTGATTTGCGTACTTTGCCTGTCGGTCTTGAGCTGTAATTATTCTCTTTCGTATCATTTCAACCTTTTCTTTTGTTTGCTGAACTAGCTCTGGGCCAATTAACTTGCGCTCACCAACTTCATCCCAATAAGTAGGGGATCTACAGTTTCTTCCATACAACGCTTCATAAGGCGGCATGCCAATACTCGCGTGATAACTGTTGTTGTAGGAAAACTCAATTAAGGGCAAATGATCGTCCCAATTTCCTTTGAAATCTATTACACAGGTTCGCAACATGTCTTCAATCGTCTGAATTGTCCTTTCATTTTGTCCGTCTGTCTGCGGATGATATGCCGTACTCATTTTCAATTTCATTCCCAAATGATCATGGAATTGTCGCCAAAATCTCGAATTAAACCTTGGATCTCTATCAGACACGATAGATACAAGAACTCCATGATGCATCACAATCTCATCCAAATACAATTTGATCAACTTTTCCAATGGAAACCTTTTGTTTATCGGCAAGAAATGTGCTGACTTTGTCAACCGATCGATTACCACCCAAATCGCATCGTGATTTAACTTGGTTTTAGGTAATCCTACCATGAAATCCATCGCTATATGTTCCCATTTCCATTCGGGTATGTCCAGTGGCTGAAGCAATCCGCTTGGCCTTTGATGTTCCACTTTAACTCTTTGGCACGTATAACATTTACTTATCCATTCCGCAATTTCCTTTTTCATGTTTGACCACCAATAAATTTCTTTCAAATCCTGGTACATCTTCGTACTCCCAGGGTGAATTGAAAATCTCGAGTTATGCGCTTCTTGCAAAATCTCGTGCTTTAGTTCCACGACATTAGGTATCCAAATACGTGAGTTAACACGGTATATCCCTTTTCCATCCTTTTGAGCTTTAATTTCTTCTCCCGTCAACTTATCCTTTTCGCGACTCATCACTTGCTTTTGACAGCATCGAATCTTTTCCAAAATTTCAGGTTGAAACAACATTGCATATATAGCTTCACCTCCACATTCTGGAGTCTGCACCTCGATTTCCATCTTTTCGAAATCCTTGATTAATTCTTCCGATGACGTTAACATATTCAATCTTTCTTTTCGACTCAAGGCATCAGCTACCATATTTGCCTTTCCAGGATGATAGTTTATCGCACAATCATAATCTTTGATCAATTCCAATCACCTTCTTTATCGCATATTCAATTCTTTCTGAGTAAAGATATACTTTAAGCTCTTATGGTCCATATAAATCTCGCACTTTTCCCCGTACAAATAATGCCTCCAAATCTTAAGGGCAAACATAATTGCTGCCAATTCCAAATCGTGCGTTGGATACTTTTGCTCGTGCGGCTTGAGTTGCCTTGACGCATATGCTATTACCTTCCCGTGTTGCATTAACACGCATCCAAGTCCTTTATATGAAGCATCACTGAATATCACAAATTCCCCTTTATCATCTGGTAATACCAACACTGGGGCGGTTACCAATCTCTTCTTTAACTCTTGAAAACTTTCCTCGCACTTTTCTGTCCAAACAAACTTCTCGTTCTTTCTCGTCAACTTTGTCAATGGAACGGCAATCTTTGAGAAATCTTGCACAAATCTTCTATAGTATCCGGCCAATCCAAGAAAACTTCTGACTTCCGTCGGAGTCTTGGGTCTTTCCCAATTTATTACGGTTTCTATCTTGGCTGGGTCCACTTTAATTCCTTCTTTATTAACTACATGACCAAGAAATTGCACTTCCTTTAGCCAAAATTCACACTTTGAAAACTTCACATACAGTTTCTCTTTTCGCAGAATTTCCAAGGAAATCCTCAAATGCTCCTTATGATCTTCTTCCGTCTTGGAGTAAATCAGTATATCGTCGATAAACACAATAACGAACTTATTCAAATACTGCTTGAATACTTTGTTCATAAGATCCATAAATGCAGCTGGCGCATTCGTTAAGCCAAATGCCATTACCAAAAACTCATAATGTCCGTATCTCGTTCGGAACGCTGTCTTGGGTATATCTTCCGCCTTGATCTTTAACTGATGATACCCAGATCTTAAATCAATCTTTGAGAAACACGAAGCTCCTTTCAACTGGTCAAACAAGTCGTCGATCCGCGGTAGAGGATACTTATTCTTGACCGTCAACTTATTCAGCTCACGGTAATCGATGCACAATCGCATACTTCCATCCTTTTTCTTTACAAACAACACCGGTGCGCCCCACGGGGATACACTCGGTCGGATCACTCCTTTGTCCAATAACTATTGCAACTGAGCGGCCAATTCCTTCATTTCGACTGGCGCCATGCGATAGGGAGCTTTCGACACTGGTTCCGTACCAGGAGCCAAGTCAATCGTAAACTCGATCTCTCTGTCTGGAGGTAGTCCAGGCAATTCATCAGGAAACACATCCGGAAAATCTCTTACTACCGGAATATCCTCGATCTTCACAGATTCTTTCTCCACGTCCACGACATGAGCCAAATAAACTTCGCATCCTTAACGTATTAATCTTCTCGTCTCAATAGCTGATAGAAATTTCTTCTCTTGCCTCTTTCCTTTAAATATCACTTCCTCACCATCCTTGGTTCTTAACTTCACCTTTTTACTTTTACATTCTATTTGCGCCTTATGGTTTGACAACCAATCCATTCATAGTATAACCTCAAATTCTCCTAACTTAAAAGGAATTAAGTCAGCAGAAAAGTGCCGACCTTCTATAGACACATCACAATCGGGACAAATCTTATTAACACCAACTTTCTCTTGATTTGCTACCTCTATAATCAAATTAGGCTCTAGAGGGTACGCAACATAATTTAACTTATCAAGAATACTTTCAGAGATAAAAGATCTAGTTGCTCCAGAATCCATCAAAACTTTTACTTCTACTGAGTTTATAACAAGCATACCTGCTACCACGTCCACCTCTTGCACCGCATCTTTCATTGTCATGTTAAAGGTTCTAGCTCTGGGTTGAGTTGATGGTGCTGGGAGAGACGGCGGTCCAGCAATTCTGAGAACATTAGCCTTCTGCACAGGCTCCTTGCAATTCCTGGCCATATGGCCCACTTTGCCACACTTAAAATAAGCCAAATCAGGCTTCCTTACTCCATTTGAACATTCTGAAGAATAATGCCCCTTCTGGTTGCATTTAAAACATGTTATGTCCAGCTTATTACACCTCCCCAGGTGTCTCTTTCCACAGTTCCTGCATTCTTGCATCTGGGGCCTGCTATCCTTTCCCGGTTGTCCAGCTTTCTGGAAACGGTTCTTCTGAGCTTCATTCCCAGGTCTAAACTTCTGGAACTTTTGGTTCTTGTAACGACCGGGAAATTTATGTTGTATTATATCATATTTATAATAAAATATGTGTATTAATATGTCATTTATGTGTGATTATCTGTTAAACCCTAATTGTTACGTGTTACGTGTATTCCGTGTCATTTCTGTATTTTTAAGGTATTTTTCAGATATTTTATTTCGTATTCATAGGTTTCATTTCAAACGTTTTACGACCCAAACAATGATTTTAAAGCCAGTATTTCAAATAAAATAATGGGCCTTATTTTTCATCAAACGGCTTTTACAATCGCAATATTCTGAACATCTAGATATTTTATAAATTTTCTCGTTTTACGAAAAATGACTTTTCCGGGCCCCATTGGGTGTTAAAAACCCCACAAAAATCACATTTTTGTTTTTATAAAATTATAGGACTTTTATTTATACCATTTCCTTGTATTTTTGAATTATTCACAATTTTTGGAAATTTTTGGCATATATATTGTATATATAAAATATTTATAAATTAAAATTTAATACCCAAAAATTATGAAAATTAGGGCCAAATATTTTTATTAGGAGTGTAATTAGACCCTTAATTTTTTTTTTGGGGTATTATTTTACATAGTATAAATAGATGTTTTTTCAGTAATTAATTAATTATAAAAAAAAATCAGAAATTAAGCTGAAAAGCCGAATTCCTCTTCTTTATTAGCAAAAAGCCGAAGCAAATATCCACATGCAAACCTTAATTTTTGATTTTCTAAGCAACAATCATTTACACACATTCATTTTCTTCCTAACACAATTAATGGAATCATTTTATCAAGTAAACACTCGATTTTCATCAAAAAAGCAAAACCCTTTTTGTCAAATCTCCAAGAAATCATAACATGCATGCATCATCTCAAGTTTATAAATCACAAACTTTCTATTAACAACTATCCACCATTGATTTCATTGTCAAAAACCAACTTGATCACTTTAAAAACAAAACCCATTTGTTTATATAGAAAAACACCACATGCAACCACTAAATTTAGAGTGTATTTAGTCTAGAGTTCAGTTTACACATCATAACTCACCACCGGTTCACCGGAGTTCATCACCGGTGGCGGTGGCTTCACGGTGGTGCCCTCATTCGAGGGTGTCCAACCATGAAACCCCCGATTCCATCAATTACACAAAAAGAACTAACATGCACATCTTTTCTATCATTTGTTTACAAAAAATCAAGCTTAACAAGATGACATCAATCAACAATAAGAAGAACCATGTGGTTCTCAGGTGAACACGCACACCGAGCACACACAACACACACACATCGGCATGCAAGCTTAATAACACACATGCACTCACTTCT
This sequence comes from Apium graveolens, assembly GCF_009905375.1. Lineage (NCBI taxonomy): Eukaryota > Viridiplantae > Streptophyta > Magnoliopsida > Apiales > Apiaceae > Apium > Apium graveolens. The sequence continues at coordinate 237,239,385 of NC_133655.1, forward strand.
ACCTACACATAAGTGTTTAGCAAGAAGATTTAGGGATGATTGATGAGTTTGATCAAAGAAAAGGGAGGTATACCGAGAGAGATTGAAGAGAGCCGAGAGAGAGAGTGTTCGAGTGAGAGAAGGAGAGAGAAGAGAGAAAATGAAATCACGGGAGCAAGAAGAAGAAAGAAAAAGAAGGGAGTGAGGTTATATAACACTCAAAATCAAGGGCAATTTGGTAATTCATTAATTCCTTTTTGGCTCACACATTCTTTCTCTTTTTACTCAAATACAACAAAATTCAAATATAAAATATATCTCTCTCGGAAAGTCGAGAATTATCGAAAATGAAAATTTTAACACGTAGGTCTCGAAATTAGCTTTTTATCCATTACTCATAATAAGAATTTGAGCGAACGGTTGATTTTATATGAATTTCACAAACTTGCTTTAATAAATACATTTTCCACATATAATCAATTTAAAAATGCAAAGATCATCAATCAAATTCACTCATCATTTTTAAAAAGTCTCTAGGACCATTACGAAGATAACAAAACAAATCCCATGTTTTTATCTTACTCGAATGACTTTATAAAAATGCGTGAAGGTTAATTAAACCTTTATTTAAATCACGTATTTCCTTTAAAATTCACAAAATTGACACAGAACACATAGTCATGCATACAGTCAAGCAATCACACATATACAGTCATATAACGACTCAGGTCTGATCATAGAATTTATCCCTCTTTAATCTTTATCCTCTTTTACGCGTACCGGGTCACGTTCAACCTGACGGCCCGACGCTCAGCGTTTCAATTACGCTTCTCAACATCTTTACCAATCAACACGTCACTTAGGAAGAAATACTTTATTTACTTATTCATTCACTTCATTCAGTCACACATAATTCACATTTTATATTATTTAATTCCATATTATGACGGGTTCCGTTCTACCTGACGGCCCGACACCACAGCTTATCTTCTAAGCTGACTCTTTAAATTGGAACGTTTTTATCCATGCTCCTAAACTCTAATATACAGATAAGACAAATAATCATCACTTAGTCACATAGTTATAATCACATCACATAACATATTCTTTATTTACTTAATTACGGAGCAAAATTCTCAGTCGTCACACAGATGGGATTTCCAACTAATATGCAATGAATGATATCCCACACTTACAAACCAGTCTTGAAAGATTAAGTTTAACAAGTGATTTAATAAATGTTTCTGCAAGTGACTCTTTGACTAAAAACATGCTCTCGAAAGAAATGATACCTGGTGTGAAGGTTCACTGACTTAGAGTGTTCCACAGAGTTGTTGGATTTGAGGTTATTTCTCATCATAACAAGAAATCCATCTTCTTCCACGAAGTTGACAGATTCCCGAGATGCTTCTCCTGTCACCTAAGTTGACAGCTTCAGAGATGCTTCTCCTGTCTTTCCTACAACCTGCGTAATCTATATGTATACGGCCAAACATGTTAAGCATAATATCTTTAGGGTACTTTACTCCAAGAGTTGGTAATTCCTTAAGATATCTAATAATCTTGTTAATAACTATAAGATTGGATTCTCTAGGATCCACCTGGAACCTTGCACTTTGGAATCTTCAAAACATTACATGTTGTCTATTAGCATGTGAGTAAAAGAGTGAGCTTGTCATACCTCTATGGCTTGTCATTATTACCTGAGTTGCACTGATCAAACTTAAGTGGTTCTTGTTGGTAAGTAGTCTTGACATGTTCAGAATCTTCCAAAGTTTGCATCTTCAAAAGATCCTTAACTTACTTGTATTCCCTTACTTGCTTGAGCTCCTAAAAGAATTATTCTAATGACTTGTTTGAAGTAATTCCAAAAAAAATTGCAACCTTCTAACATGCTCCTTCATACCTACTCTGTAATTACTTAGCAAATAATCTTGCACAAGTCTTTGTTAATAGACCAACATATAACATTATCATTATATCACTACACATATATAACATTATGTTTGTGTCTAGTGATAAGAGAGTTATTAATATGATGACTCTACTAGTTCATATATAACTGTAACTTCAGTTAGAGTGTTATACCATATCCTCGATGATTTCTTGAGTAGTATACCATTTCATACCATGCTGAAGTGAGCTTATAAAGAAGAGATATACATAGTCCAATAGATTGACAACTGCAAATTCGATGAACTGTTGTGCATTGACTACTTTCTTTGACTCACCAACCAGGAGTACACTTGTTCACATTTATCAGAGTCCAATTCCAGGTAAAATGTGCAACAGGTGCCTGATATGTCATAATGTCTTCAAATCTCGTCACTGGTGCTTTCTGTTAGATACTGCTTCCTGATAATAACCTAGCATCCAGTTTGGCCTTGTCCCTTGTAACAATGCCATTGTCATCCAGTATTGACTTCTGGTTATCCTTGTACCAATTACAAAATTGTCATTTGGTTTGGATACCAGCTTCCCTACAATCTCTTTCCTGACTGATTGAGTTCATCTTGCTTTGCAATCACCCAATCAATCCGGATCTATCAGAGCTTCTGTAACTTTCTTAGATTATTCTTCAGATAGAAAACTAGATAACTAATTATTCATACTCAGTAGCCCTGCTAATCATTACTCCACCATCTGGATCACTTAAGAACTAAACTCTGGGAATTATATTGACATCAAACCCTTTATCTCAACAAATATGTTCTTATTGTGTCCTCTTGATTTACAATTTGGTGTTGTGTCTGGCTAGTTGATCCTTCTATTGCTCCCCCTAAACTGTTGTTGGGATTTCCTGAAAATCCTTACCCTTGCTGAATAGCTTCATTGAAGGAATGAGTTGTGTTATACACTGCCATTCCACTGCTTGGATATGAATCATCAATACCATTAATTTCTTCTTTAACAACTTGGAGCATGGAGTTGTTGAACTGTGCACTTAGACTTTCAATCATCTTTTGTTGATCAACCACAAATGCCCTGTAGGTTGTAGACTCCACTGAGTAGCCATGGAAAATATCCTTACAATTCTTAGTTGTAAATACCAGGATCTTCAAACAACAAAAAACATTTCATTATTTGCTACTGTAGAACATTCTCTCTAAACACTTTCAGGTTATCCAGTTTTTGCTTCTGTTGGCCATTAACTCATTAGTGTTCTTCATGTATACATCATGATCGAGGCTAGATCTTACTTGTTGTGAACTATATTGATTGCTTCAGCCTTTTGGTATTTAAAAAGTCGTGATTAGCTAGACATTTTCCTTGTTGCTTTAATCAAGTTCCGGTTCTTCCCTTGTACCACTCCATTTTGACATGGAGCTTTCAGTGCTGAATATGTCTCAAAATATTCTTGATATTACAGATATTAATCAGAACTGCTTCTTTGTTAGGTCTCAATATATTTGTAGAAGGGGGTTGGATACAAACTATACCGTTTAATCGAATAAAATGCGGAATAAAAAAAAGGTAAAACAAAATTCAAGTTAAATAAAACTATAATTAAACTTGAAAGGTGTTACAACAACGGTATCGTTTACAAGGGATTAATCTCAAATAAATTATTCCAAATCTAGAATAAATTTGACATGAACTTTTTCTATTTTTGAAATAAAAAGGATCAAATGCTAAACGCAATTTGAAATTAAGTTCTAGGGATTTTGATCAGCTAGATAGTTACACAAGAACAAGAAAAGGATTTCTAGTGGTTTAGATTTAACAATGAATACTAGAAATTAATGATCTGAGAAATTGCAATAAGTTCTCTGCTGTTTTCTTGGTTCTGTGTTCTTTTGTATATTTGATATTCAATGCATTGTCTGTTGAAAATCAGCTGCTGCTCTTTTATATTAAATCAATCCTTGATTTAAATGGCAAGACAATTCTTTTAGCTTAGCAAGAAAATCCTTTTAACTGGTAGAACTTTCGGTAGGACAATCGATTGAACTGGTAGAACTTTCGGTAGGACAATCGATTGAACTGGTAGGACTTTCGGTAGGACTATCTAAAAGGCTTGGAAAGACTTTCGGTATGACAATCCAATTGTCATACCAGTTCAAATATTTGTCTTGCTGATTTAATTTTGAATATTAATTCAAAATCATTTCTGAAAAATGCATAATATTAATTCAGAATTAATTAACCAATTAATTCAATTAATCAATAAATTAATCTTTGCAGATTTAATTTATTTTCTTAATTAAATTATATGACTTAATTAATTAATAGAGAATTAATACTAATCTTGAACAGCAACCACTCTTCTGACAATCTGCTAAAAATATCTGAAACTTATGAATCCATTTCACCACTTCAATGTTGACACTCGATGTACTGTCTGGTTCATGAATGACTAACATCTGTGATGTTTCTTCATGTCTTGATTTTCTTCAGATTAAATCCCTGTAATTAATTGATACCCTGACGAGATCTCTGTCACTTGATTAACTCCACAATCTTGATTTATATCACTGAGCCTTGATCAATTTCTTGAGCTTCTTCCAGTGAATTAAGTCCTCAAGTCTGTAGATGAACAATGTTACTTAATCCTTTGACATATGTTACTTTGAGAGATCTCTCTGACGATAGAACCACTATTTACTTGTTACATCCTTATTTGAGTTGAGTTAAATCCTCGAATAAACAAATAGGCTATGACATATGCCTTTCAATCTCCCCCCATTTGTTTGTTAGACAATAACAATAAATACCTAGAGAATAACTCAACTAACAAATAAGAAAAAGATATAAACAGTAATGCAAAGTAAATAGCAGAAAAGTTCTGGATTATATTTAACATTTTCCAGATTCCAAAAGAAATTTACAAGTGAATATAAGATAGATGTTCCTCTAGACTGAACATATAACTACATTAGTCTATCTTGATTCATAAAGCTCTAATCATATTACATTAAGTTTTGAGCTAATTAAATTCAGTTGTCTTCCCTTCCGAATTCACCTTCTTCCAAATCTTGAAGCAACTCCTTGTCAAAGACACGATCCTTTTTAGAAGTGAAGCTGGCTGGTCTGACTGGTTAAACTCCAACTGACTTTAGCTTATTCTTGAACTGATTGTACCTTTTAATATTCTTTTCACAATAAGCTTGAATCAGATTAGCTGCTTGAGTTTTCAACATGGATGAATATCCAGCAGTTCTTAAGTGATGTTCCATCCAGACAAGATGCTTAGCAGAGTAGTCTTTAAGACATTGTGAATCGAGCTGGCAGATTTGAAGACAGTCAGACTTAAAGAATCTTACCTGATGAGGATTATTGACCACTTGAGGACTAGCCCTGCTGGCAAACTCTTTGAGCCTTTCTCGAAGAACTTCATTCAATTCTGAGCTTCTTTTGACTTTGTTGAGAAGAACCAAAATCTCTGATAAAGAACGATTCTCAAACAGATGAAGTGATACCTTGAAAGATCCTTCGCTCTGACAATATACAAATATGCTCATTTCATTTAGAGATCTGTCAAAGGCAGCTGTGATCCTTGAGACTTCAGTCTTGATAGCATTCATGTACACATCATTGTTTGGATTAGAGATCTCCAGCTTGTCAAGAAGATGTAGAAACTGCCTATCATTGTTTGTGCTCAGCTGAGGCATATCAAGTACTCTCCTAGCTTCATCCCATTTTTCACCAATCTTCAGTTTGACATATCTTCTCCTTTCTTTAGCTTTAATGTCATGAAGACGTTGCTTTTCAAGAGTTTCTGTTCGTTCAATGTTTTTCCTCATGTCAATGATCTGGGATACCTTTTTGAGTTCAGCTTCTTTTCTTTTCAACTCTGACTGCTGCTGCTGAAACTCTTTCTCAAAAACAGGATCCACTTGAGCTTCCTCTTCCCATTCTCCAAAATCACTTTCCTCCTCAGCTTCAAAGAAACCATCTTTATCTTCCAAGACCGGTTCAGTGGGAATGTCAAAAATATCAAAGTCATCATGTTCTCCACTATAGTAGACATCATCAGCCTTCCCTGTGTCTCCAACAGATGAATCTTTTTCTTTTCCCTTTCCACTTCTCCCTTTCTTCTCCCCCTTAGTTGAGGAATCCTCTACAGACTTTCCTCTAGACCCTCCATGACCTCCATCACCTTCAGAGCCTGAGCCCCCACCAGACGACCCTTCAAAGAAAGTCCTTTGTTCTTCATTAGGGCAGTGAGAATTTTTGATCATGAAGTACAAGTGCTTCATCCCTTCATTGAGATGTTCCATGCCCGTTTCTATCTTTAGAAATCTGGAGGAATCCAACGAATGATTCATTTCAACCAGGTCTTCAAGAGAAGTCATTCTTGTATGGAGAGAGCAGAAGTTTGAAATGTCTTCAGCTGATAAAGTTGGAGATGCCTGGATTGAGTTAAGCTTTGGTACAATAGAGGTCTTCAAATCTGATATCTCAGTCCTGATGAGAGCCAGCTGATTATTGACAGAGGTGGAAGAAGAAGACCGTTCAACCACTTGTGCTATGAATGATTGAGCCTTAGCCTGACTTTTTGCAAGTTGTTCTTTCAGATCAGCAATTTGAGCTTACAGATTTTCAGTGTTTGTGTCTGTGTGTGCGCTCACCTGAATATCTCTCCTGTTTGGTTCACTCAACTCACGTGCTTGTGTATCTCTCAATATTATTGCTCGTGAGGAGTCTTCCTATTGCTGATCTTCTGTACCTGCAATTGAAATCACCCTAGCCTCTTTAAGAGAGGTCAGTGGTGGTGCAATGGGAATTCGCGAGTCCCGATCCTCAGGCAAACCTATCTTTTCATGTGAAATAGATGTTTGAATTGCTTCAGGGATAGATTGACCGAGTTGCCCTCCACTTTCTCCAGATAAATCTGCGAGTGGAAAATCCCGTGAGGGAGCCAGAGGTGTTGGATCTGGGAGGGGAGAAAATGACTCTATTAAAGGTGGCTGAGAGTCAGATTTTCCCTCAGAAGCATATGACTGCTCTTCCGCTGTAACTATGGCAGACACTGTAACCGACTCAATGTACACTCCTCGCTCTATGTCCTGAGTATCATCTATTGGTCTGTATGCTTCCATTGTGAGTAATGAAAGTGTGCTTGACTCAGTACAGGATGCCATGGCCCTATGGCGAATTTTAATAGATTCATCCTGTTGATAGAATGGCTCTAGTAACTGTTCACTGGCCATATCAAAGTCCATGTCCTGTTGGGAGGACAAGGTTGGGCTTTCAGATGCCTCAGTAAATGTTCTTTTTTTCTTGGGAGGAGGCAGAGCTGAGGGTTCATTCACATCCAACAACATACTACTTCCTACTAACCTTCTAGGTAACATTTTAGACAGTGGGGGAGAGGTTGAGATAGGCTGTGACTCTGTGTTTGGCTCTATGACCTGGGATTAAAGCTGCGGTTCTACAACTTCATGGTCAGCCCTATCAACCACTGATGGTCTTTCAACAGAAGTAGGAATAGTTTGTTAGTGAGGAATTATTACCTGCAGTTGAAGAGCATCTTATGTTTGAGCCTGGGTGGCTTGAACCACTGGAGGTTGAGCTTGCTGTTCATGACCGGGAAGATTGAAAATTGGTAAAGGAATGTAAGTGGACATGAAAGCAGATACACATACTGGAACTTGCATGAATTTGAAGGTTGTGTCTTGGCGAGTGTAAATCTTTTTGCTTACTGGAGGGGGTTCAGTTACTGAAGAGTTAGCAAAAAGAGCCTTATGCTCAGGTGTGAGAAGATGTTCTGCTATAAGCATAAGAAAACGAGCGTAGTAGCACGAAACCCTACGATTTGTAGAATGATCACGTAAAGCAGTAGTGAGACGTCTCAGAAGAATGGGTAAAAGTAGTTTGCCAAAATTGATCCTTTGATTGAAAACAACCGCAAGACCAATATACTGCAGAGTGGAAGTGATGTTGTGAAAGTTGGATTTAGTGCAGTTGGCAAACACTTTGGAAAGTGTATCGAAGAAAATATCCCATTCAGAAACCAAATTGGATTTAGACAACTTGGTTAAATTAATCACCCCCTGATAGTGAATAGCATGGAAAAAGTATGATAAATCATTTTCAGAGGGTAAATTACAGTAATTGTCCAGTGGAAAATTTAACGCTCGATTGACGACTGTTTCATCAACTACATACTGTGTGTTTGCCACGGTGAATGAAAAAGATTTAAAATCATCGGCCACAGTAGAGGTTGTGCAAATGTGTCTGAGCAGATCAACATTTAATAGCACATTTGATTTAATAGCAGAGCTAACAATCGAATGGTCATTTAAAAATCTAATCCACGGCTTAAATTTTTCCACATCACACTTCTCTGGATTAAAATAACCAACAAGATTATGCGAGACAATTTGGAAATTGAGAGCCATTAAAAATTATAATAAAACACACACTTTCAGAATTTTAAGAGTAATATTAAGAAAATTCGAATTAATTAAAAAAAAATTTAATAATTCGAATTAAATCAATTATATCCGAAAAATTTAGAAAGTAATGTATCTCGTTAATGTTCTTAACTCACAATAAAAGATCTGAAAAACGCACAAGACATAAAACAAAATTAACTAAAAATACCCAAAGACAAACAAACACAAACTGATTTGAAGGGAACAAAAAAAACGAAGTGAAAATAGTTTTAACAAAAAATCGACAGCACTTTCTTACTGTATGTATACACACGAAAATGTATATATATAACAGTAAAGTGTGCTGAGTAAAAACTCGAGTAAGAAGACAATAATGTCGGTTTATGTTTGATCGAATAGAGAGAGAGAGAGAAACAAGACTGCTGGAATTTGAAAGAAAACAAGTGAACTGATTACAAAAAAAAGAAACAAAAAAAAGAACTTAAGTAGGACAACTGGTATGACAATCGAGGAAAGTCATACCGATTGTCTTCCCGATTGTCATACCAGGCTAATGGAAATAACAAAAAATACTAAAAATATAACTGGTATGACAATCTGATAGTCATACCGATTGTCATACCAGTATAAAATAGATGAAATAAAACAGAGTAAACTAGAAAGACAATCGATAGTCATACCGATTGTCATTCTAGTATAAAAAAATAAAAACAAATAAATCTGATATAAATTTTATTACTGGCAAGACTATTGATAGTCATACCGATTATCTTGCCAATATAAAATTAAACTGAAAAATAAAATTAAACACATATATATACTGAAATGACTTTCAGCAAGACAATTACAATTGTCTTGCCGATTGTCATTGCAGTAATAAAATAATTATTAACAGAATTTGTATATACACAGTTACAAAATTTATATACAAAAAAACAATATTTCAGAAGTAATTATATTTTATTCCTAAAGTAGATTTCTGTTGAATTTTAGCAAATAAAATTCATAGAAAAATATTTTTAGAGAAAATAAAATATTCTGAGATATTAAAATTAACAAGTAGAATAAATAAATAAGATAAGATAATAAAACTTACATAGAAATAAGCAAGAATTATAGAAAATATGATAAAATAAATTTGCAAATGAATTTTTATTTATGAAAAATTCATTTGTAAATTCATTCAAGAACAGATTTTAGATATTAACAAGTTTAATCACTAAAGCTATTCAACATACCCAATTTACCAACTAATCTGGTAAATGTGGATTCGTCAAGAGGTTTAGTGAAAATATCTGCTCTTTGTTCTTCTGTTGGAACAAAAAATAGTTCAACAGTACCATTCATGACGTGCTCTCTAATAAAATGATACTTGATGTCAATGTGCTTGGTCCTTGTATGCTGCACAGGGTTGTTGGTGATGGCTATTGCACTTGTATTGTCACATAAAATAGGTATTTTGTTCAATACAGAGCCATAGTCCCGTAGCTGATTCCTAATCCACAAGATCTGAGCTCAGCAGCTTCCAGCAGTAATATATTCAGCCTCGACCGTTGAATTGGAAACTGTTTGCTATTTCTTGCTGTACCATGGGACTAGTCTGCTACCTAGGAATTGACAACTCCCTGAGGTGCTTTTCCTATCAACAACACTTCCTGCGTAATCTGAATCTGTATATCCAACAAGGTTAAAACCAGATTCTTTAGGGTACCAAATACCTAGATTTGGTGTTCCCTTAAGATATATCAAGATTCGTTTAACAGCAACGAGATGAATATCTCTAGGATCCGCTTGGAACCTTGCACATAAGCATGTAGCATACATAATATCTGGTCTACTTGTAGTAAGATAGAGTAATGAGCCAATCATACCTCTGTAGCTTGTGACATCTACCTTAATGGAGTTTTCACATGGTCCAAGCTTGACAGCTGTAGTTGACAGAGTCCTTGCTGATGCAGAATCCTCTAGATTGTACTTTTTGAGGAGTTCCTTGAGATAATTGGATTGACAAATAAAAGTTCCATCTAACCTTTGATTTACTTGTAATCCAAGAAAGAACTTCAGCTCTCCCATCATGCTCATTTCAAATTTGTTGTGCATTAACTTAGCAAATCTCTTACAGAGATTATCATTAGTAGACCCAAATATTATATCATCCACATAGACTTGGACTAATATAGTATCATTCTTATGCTTTTTAGAAAAGAGAGTTTTGTCTATGACACCTCTAATAAAGCTATTTTCAATAAAAAAATTCAGAGAGAGTGTCATACCATTTTCTCGGAGACTGTTTGAGTCCATAGATAGCCTTGAAAAGAAAGTAGACAAAATCCAAATGATATGGATCTTCAAAACCAGGAGATTGCTCTACATACACCTCTTCATCCAGCTTTACATTCAGAAAGGCACTCTTGACATCCATTTGATAAACTTTAAAGTTAGAGAATGCTGCGAATGCCAGAAATATCCTGATGGCCTCTAGTCTAGCTACTGGAGCATAGGTTTCATCATAATCAATGCCTTCAGCTTGAGAATACCCTTTAGCTACCAGTCTTGCTTTGTTTCTTGTAACTACACCATCTTCATCTAGTTTATTCCTGAATACCCACCGAGTACCAACAACTTTCTTGTGTGTAGGTCTAGGTACCAGTTTCCAGACTTGTTAATGTTTAAACTGATTGAGTTCATCTTGCATAGCAATCACCCAATCTGGATCAGTCAGTGCTTCTTCAATCTTCTTAGGTTCCATCTCAGAAAGAAATCATGAGAATAGACATTCATTTTGAGTAGCACGTCTAGTTCTGACTCCAACATCTGGATCACCAATAATCAACTCAAAGGGATGAGCTTTATTCCAGACAATCTGTCTTGGAAGATTTGATCTTGATGATTCGCCTTGAAACACATTGGGCTGTTGTGTCCTACTAGTTGATCCTTCAGCATCTCCCCCTGAGTTGTTGTCAGGTTGACTTGATGATTCTTCGTTAGTAACAGTGGTATCTCCATTGTTGCCAATGTTTCCATCACCATTACCTTGAGTATCATCATGATTAACAGGTTCTTCACCAACAACAACCGCAGGTTCTTGATCATGTTCTGATTCTGAATCTGACATATCATCAAACTTCAGTTTCTCAAAAGGATCTTCAGTTTGGATACTAGGGAGTTTAGTGTCATCAAATGTAACATTTACACTTTCAGTTACTTTATATTGATCAATGATATACACCCTGTATGATCTTCTTCCATATCCAACAAAAATACCCTCATATGCCTTTGCCTCGAATTTACCACGACGATCATCTCCATCCTTGAGCACGAAGCATCTGGCACCAAATACATGAAAGTATTTGATAGAAGGTTTCTGTTCATTCATAATCTCATAAGGAGTTTTCATGAAGTCTTTGTTGATTAGAGTTCGATTCTGAGTATAACATGCAGTATTGACAGCTTCAGCCCAAAAGTACATTGGAAGACCTGATTCACTTAACATCGTTCTTGCAGCTTCAATCAATGTACGATTCTTCCTTTCTACCACTCCATTTTGCTGAGGGGTTCTAGGAGCTGAAAATTGTCTGGTAATCCCTTTGTCTGTACAAAATCCATTGAGAAGTGAATTCTTGAATTATGTTCCATTATCTGACCTTATTGCTCTAACAGGGACATTAGATCTAACTCGATCAACTTGATATGATCAATCACAACTTGTGGTGTTTCATCCTTAGAGTGAAGGAATAAAACCCACGTATACTTGGAATAGTCATCAACTATCACAAGACAGTAACACTTCTTTGACATCGAAAGAACATTAACTGGTCCAAATAAATCCATGTGCAATAATTGCAGAACACCAGTTATGGAGGATGTGTCAGTGCCTTTGTGACTTGCTTTCTTTGACTTTCCTTTCTGGTAAGCCTCACACAGTCCTTCTGGGGAGAATTCCAGCTGAGGCAGACCTCTGACCAATTCTCTTTTGACAAGAGAATTCATTGTTTTGAAATTGAGATGGGAAAGTCTCTTGTGCCATAGCCAACTCTCATCTGACGATGCCTTTGAATAGAAACAATTAACTTAGGATTGCTTCCAGAGTTCATATCAGCTACGAGCAGATTTCCTTTCCGGATTCTCATCAAGGAGGGTTTTTCATTTTTCTTGTGCAGAATCTGACACCTCAGCTTGTCGAATAAAACATTGTAGCCGTTGTCACAGAACTGACTAATACTAAGCAGGTTGTGTTCAAGTCCTTGCACAATATACACATTTTCAATGATAATATTACCAGCTAGCAAACAGCCATATCCCTCAGTTAAACCTTTGCTGTTATCTCCAAAGGTAACCACTGGGCCAACTTTCTCAACCACATTTGCTAGCAGGGCTCTATCTCCGGTCATATGTCTTGACGATCCTCTGTCAAAAATCCACACTACCGGTTGTACCTGTTTAATGCCCTGCAATACAAATGGATTAGACCTTCTTCGGAACTCAAGCTTGGTTGGGTCCGGCATACTTGTAAAATTGGCCTTTATCTGGCTAAACAACATTCTTAACTTTAATGTTCTCAACTTTCTCAATGACTGGACATTTGACTTTGTAAACAGCCTTGACAAATTTCTGTTTAGGCTTAGGCACAAATGTCTCCTTTCTAGCTTTAGGAGGACTAGCAGTCTTAGACCTATCATGCTTCCTATTATTCACATGCTGACGATGAGTAGTCTTATCATTAGAAACATGCTTACCATTAAAATAAGCATACATCAAATTAAAAGCACAAGACATACAATCTAGAAAAACCACATGCCTAATGAGAGGGATTAACAATAGGCAACTTATGCATGGTAGACATGGCATTGTGTTATCCAACTCATGTGTGCCTGAGTTAGTCTCAGTTGCTTTCACAACTTTGACTGGAATCTTTGACACACTTGACTTGGAAACAACATTCTCATTAGCAAGATCTTCAGCACAGATTTCTTCTTGAATATTAAATGAGGTCTCATCAAATGGTTCAGCAATTGATTCTTTATAGAGGGGTTCATCAACACCCTTAAGCACATGTGGTACTTCCCTACCTTTAGCACATACATGAGGATGGGAGTTTATGCCTAATTTTCCAATAGCAACATTGTAATCAAAACCTATTCCAGATGTTTGATTAACAGCTTGCTTACTGTAAAACTCTTTAGACTTCGAACAAGAATTAAAGTATACTTTAACCTTAGTCTCAAGACCGGTGATCTTGTCTTGGAGAATAGTTTCAAGTTATCTATAACAGTCAACTCTATTCTCTAGAAAAGATACTTGTTCTTTTAATTTGTCTTGATTAATGTGCACAAGTCTTAGTTCATTGACCTCTTTCTCAAGGTCTTTGATTTGTTGATTTAACATTTCATTATCACGACGAGCACAATCTAAGGAACCTCCTAGATGATAAACTAATTCAGCATCAGTAAATTTTACCTCTTTTCTTGACGATGAGGTGTTTGCATCACTAGCCATGAGAGCAAGATTCCCAACTTCTTCATCTTCACTGTCAGTATCATCCCAGCTTCTTCCCTTTTCCAGGTAAGCCCTTTCAGATTTACTCTTCTGATTAGAATCATAAGAGTTCTTCCTAACTTATTTTGGCTTCATGCATTCTGTGGCAAAGTGTCCCAACTCATTGCAGTTGAAGCATCGAATGGTGCTTCGATCAACCATCCCTGTTTTGTACCCACCACTGCTGGTGTTAGAGGATGAAGATCCACCTTTCTGGAATCTGTGTAGTTGGACTTGTACTTGAACTTGGGATTCCTCTTGAATCTGACATTAGAGAATCTCTTGACAATCAGGGCCATTGACTCATCTTCCAATTGCTCCAGTTCTTCCAAGAAATAAAAATCATCTCCTGATTGATTTGTAGTAGGAGGATCAAATTCTGCTACTATCACATTTTCTTCAGCCTTGGAAGACTGTACCATTCTCTCTGACTGTTGAGATTGTTGTTGTTGTTGTGGTTGTTGTTGTTGTTCTTCAGCTGCTAGAGCAGTAGACGTGCTGACCACTCTTCCTTTCCCGTAGACTTCCTTCTGCTGAATCTGCTCCAACTCATAGGTTTTTAACACACCATAGAGCCTTTCCAAAGAAATCTCACTCAGATCTCTTGCTTCTCTTATGGCAGTGATTCTATGTTCGAGATGAGTTGGCAGTGTTAAATGGAACTTTTTGTTGACCTCCCTGATTGAATAGTATTTACCATTAATGTTCAAGTTGTTGATCAATGCATTGTACCTCTCAAACACTTCAGTGATTCCTTCTCCTGGATTGGATTTAAAGTATTCATACTCAGAGGTTAGGATTTCTAACTTGTTCTCCCTAACTTCCTCTGTGCCTTCATTAATCACCTCAATAGTTTCCCATATGTGTTTGGAATCTTTACAGTTCATCACATGTCTATTCATCAAGGGATCAAGGGAATCAACTAAAATTAATTGAAGGCTAGCATCCAGGGAGGCTTCTTCTTTTTCAGTAGGAGAAAAATCCTCAGGATTCTTTACATAAGTTCTAGCTTTGGTAATCACAACATCATTTTCTATTACCTCTGGTTCAATAACCATCGGAATTTTTGGACCCTTCTTTAACACTTCCAGATATTTGGGATTTGCAACTTGTTAAAATAATAGCATCTTCTTCTTCCACATAACATAATTTTCTTTATCGAATAGTGGAATTTTAACGGTTCCAACTTTTTGTGTAGTCATTATGAATTTTTGAGTAAATAAAAATTCAAGGAGTGGAAGAATCACAAAAGTCTAGGATCTTGATTTGTTCGTTAATCAGAAGGCTCTGATACCAATTGTTAGGTCTCAATATGTTTGTATAAGGGGGGTTGAATACAAACTATACCGTTTAATCGAATAAAATGCGGAATAAAAAAAAAGGTGAAACAAAATTCAAGTTAAATAAAACTATTATTAAACTTGAAAGGTGTTACAACAACGGTATCGTTTACAAGGGATTAATCTCAAATAAATTATTCCAAATCTAGAATAAATTCGACATGAACTTTTTCTATTTTTGAAATAAAAAGGATCAAATGCTAAACGCAATTTGAGATTAAGTTCTAGGGATTTTGATCCGCTAGATAGTTACACAAGAACAAGAAAAGGATTTCTAGTGGTTTAGATTTAACAATGAATACTAGAAATTAATGATCTGAGAAATTGCAATAAGTTCTCTGCTGTTTTCTTGGTTCTGTGTTCTTCTGTATATTTGATATTCAATGCACTGTCTATTGAAAATCAGTTGCTGCTCTTTTATATTAAATCAATCCTTGATTTAACTGGCAAGACAATCCTTTTAGCTTAGCAAGACAATCCTTTTAACTGGTAGAACTTTCGGTAGGACAATCGATTGAACTGGTAGAACTTTCGGTAGGACAATCGATTGAACTGGTAGGACTTTCGGTAGGACTATCTAAAAGGCTTGGAAAGACTTTCGGTATGAGAATCCAATTGTCATACCAGTTCAAATATTTGTCTTGCTGATTTAATTTTGAATATTAATTCAAAATCATTTCTGAAAAATGCATAATATTAATTCAGAATTAATTAACCAATTAATTCAATTAATCAATAAATTAATCTTTGCAGATTTAATTTAATTTATTAATTAAATTATATGACTTAATTAATTAATAGAGAATTAATATTAATCTTGAACAGCAACCACTCTTCTGACAATCTGCTGAAAATCACTGAAACTTATGAATCCATTTCACCACTTCAATGTTGACACTCGATGTACTGTCTGGTTCATGAATGACTAACATCTGTGATATTTCTTCATGTCTTGATTTTCTTCAGATTAAATCCATGTAATTAATTGATATCCTGACGAGATCTTTGTCACTTGATTAACTCCACAATCTTGATTTATATCACTGAGGCTTGATCAATTTCTTGAGCTTCTTCCAGTGAATTAAGTCCTCAAGTCTGTAGATGAACAATGTTACTTAATCCTTTGACATATGTTACTTTGAGAGATCTCTCTGACGATAGAACCACTATTTACTTGTTACATCCTTATTTGAGTTGAGTTAAATCCTTGAATAAACAAATAGGCCATGACATATGCCTTTCATTCTTTAATTCAGTCCCACTGACCACAAGATCATTTCTGTTACAGTTGCTTCCAGCTTGATCTTCTGATATGATCAATCACCATCTGTGATGTCTTGTCTTGAGAATGCACGAACAACAACTTTGTGTTAAGAGTAGCCATCAATCATCACTAAGGTATATCTTTACTTTGATGTGATGTTGTCTTTGACTTCTCTTCCTGACATGCCTCACACTTATCATCCCTCTGAATTGTAGATGAGGCAGTCCTCTCACTAAACCCTTTTAAAAAAGAGTTCCTCGTGTTGATGTTCAAGGGTGAGAGCTTCTATTTCCATAACTAAACTTTTGTCAGATGAAGCTTTACAGTAGAAACCATTGACTTCACCTTTCTTGAGATTCCAGTCTAGCCATAAGCATATTCTTTTCTTACTCTAACAAGAGCAAGCTTCTCAACCTTCCTGCTTCAGATGAGACACTAATCCTTTGTTGAATTGACATTTTATCCTTTGATTCCCCAGCAAGAAAGATGTTTCAACTGTTATCAGTGACTCCAATGATTAGTTGTCATCAGTGATAACAATTGTTGAATCCATGATGACATCCATTTTTCTGCATAGCTTTGTCCCGTAATGAAAACCTTTGTTGCCATCTCCAAAGATTATTGACGGAATAGCTTTTTTCAATCACATATGATTGTGAGGCTCTTTCTTTGATCATATTCTTTGAGTATCGAATACCAATAATACATATGAGTCAATTAACCTGTTATGTCCTGCACTCACAAATGGAATAACAGTTCTTGGTACCCAACTTATCAGTTTGGGTCCAGATAGATTAGAGTTCTTACTATAAACAAATATAACAACAGCTGCAACCTTATCATGCTAATTCTTATCTTTGACTGACCATTTTCTCCATTTTAATACCCTTGACAAATTTGTCTCCAGGCTAGGGAAAAATGGTTCCAACCTTACATAAGGAGGACTAACAGTCTTTGCCCTATTATAATCCTAAAACAGCTTTTTCTATAATTAATGCAAGTACTAAGAGATACATTCATAGTATTGAAATAAGCAAGCATTGAATTAAGAATACATGGCATTCATTCAGAAACATTACACATAACAATTAAGCAAGACATGCATGATATGGAACAAACAGAATTAACAAAAAAATCACTATTTCTATCTATTCCAATCTCGTTGATGAATCCCATCTAGCTATCTCAATCCAATTATAAATTACTACATCTTAACAAACAATTCAGATCAAATAAATAAATCACATTGTAATAGGATACAGAGAGTTAGCATAACCAAAGGTCTTCGGTGTCGGAAAATATATATCTCACTAAAGCAATTAATCATGTTCAACAAATATTTAAACACAGATTTAAGATCATCTAAAGTAACATGCACAAGTTAATCATCAATCCTAGTTACCAGAAAAAGAATCAAGTGAACTAGTTCAGCATTATCTATGTGTAATGCTATCATGCTTGTGCGAGTGTTAAACATTTAAACACTAATATATTATCATGCATTGAATATTGAGAGCAAAATATTATAGTGGTTCAAGAAATTAAAACCTGAGATATGTTGGTTGGACCATCTTCAGAGATTGCTATGAAAGCAAGATATTCATGATCTTTATTCTCATCATCTGATCCATCCCAACTCTTTCTCGATGCACTATAAGTTTTGACTGGATGCTTCCCTGAGAAAATATTCCACCATTGTCTCAACTCTTCAACTGAGTCCCTACTCACCCTTGTTTGTCAAGCTTCTTGTTCTGTTGTAGCAAAACCCCTGATAGTTACTTGACACATATATTTTATCAGAACTTTAACTATCAAATCTTGTTTCTGTCCCAATCTCAGTCTTATAACTACCTTTTAAATTGAATCTATAAGAGTCTCTGCTTCAGAATAAATAGGATTGATCCTTGGATATATCTTATGTATTCCTTATGAATCTGATGCGACCAAACTTCCCTGACATGTGAAATACTGCCCTGACGTCCAGTCCCTCAAGTACTTATACCTCAGCTTCCTTTGATTCAACTATCAGTAACTCTTACATTCTGCCCTGAGGTTCCAACTTTAATGCATGTAACTGAGATATTTATATGTCCCCATTATTCTCTCTGACCTCCTCAATCCCTTTCTTTATGATATTATTGATTCCCGGTTATATGTAGCATTAGTAGAAACCACTGTGTGACTGTATGATCTGGAATCATTAGAGTTTGTTATGCAAGACATGCCTGTACCTTAACAAGACTAAGATAATTTGTCAACCCTAAGTAAGTTGTATTGTTATCTTAATTTGTATTTTATATTTGTAACACTTAAAGTCTGTAAAAATGTCAAAGGAGCAGACTGAAGTCTTTTTCTATAAACAGTGTCAAGCCTAAGAATTTTATCTGAAAGAAGATCAAGAAGATCATGCCTCAGAAGAATTATGAAGAAGCTTGGAGTTGAATAAATCTGTTTTAGGAAAAATATTTTAAGTCAAGATCTCTAGAAGTCACAAATTTAGTGTTATAGAGAAGTCATTCGAGAACTCCAGAATGACTTATAGAGAACTCAGGAAAGCTTATAGAGAACTCAGAGATATCGATAAGCCAAATTGAGAACATGAAGATTGGAGATATCGACAAGTCATTTTTTCACTAGAGAACTCAGAGTTATCGACAAGTCAACATTCATTAGAGAACTCTGAGTAATCGATAAGTCAAATTCCACTAGAGAACTCATAGATATCGATAAGCCAAAATTCACTAGAGAACTCTGAGTTATCGACAAGTCAAATTTGACTAGAGAACTCTGAGTTATCGATAAGTCAATAAGCCACTAGAGAACTCGGAGATATCGATAAGTCAAAGTGAAGATATGAAGACTAGAGATCTCGACAAGCCAAATTCTCTTATAGAGAACTGGGAGATCTCTACAAGCCAAATTAACTATAGAGCACTAGAGATCTCAATAAGCCAATATACTTATTGAGATGTCAAATTCTCTATAGATCAAACTGGAGATCTCGAGGTAAAATCTCAAAGTACAAAATTGAAGATCAGTTCAATATCCAAGATATACAATCAACAAAAAATCCAACCAGCTGGATTGGCAAGTCTACAAAAAGCAGCTTGAAGGATATGCAAGATCAATGGTGAAGATTAAGTGACAAAGGAAGATCAAGAAAATCACAGGATGCTAAAGATATGCTAAGCCAGAAATAGAAGATATACTTTTCTATAAATGGAAATGACAAGTGACTATTTGTAACAACCCAAATCTGGGGTCAAGATTTGGTATCACTAACCAATCTTTACATAAAATAAAAGAATATTCAGTTAACCCCTTGAATCCGGATCATTTACAGGCTATGGTATGAAACAAGAATCTTCTATAATTCACAACAATTATAATATGAGTGTAAATACCTTTATGCTAATGTCCTTGTCACATTTTTCTAACATCTTCGTCCTCTCGCAGCGGAGATTTCTCTAACTTCTGCTGTCTAACGAAAGTTATTCACTTCTATCCTTATCTGCTTCTGAAAGAAATAAGGATTTACAAAGCAAGAGTGAGCCAAAAATGCCCAGCAAGTATATAATTTGAGTTTCAATTATTAATATCAAAGCAAAATTTCCGGACCAAAACTTTAAACAATTTTAAACGATTCTATTTATTTGAGAGAGTTGAGCGAATAAACAGTGGTTGTTACCAGCCTTTAATTATAAATCCAAAAATGACAAGCGATTCCCAAATTCATCTCCTGAATCAGGGTTTTGTCTGGTTTTTGGAATCATAAAACTATTCGAGAAAGAATGCCGTTAATGGCGATCAATAACAAATTAGACTGGACACTAGTTCACACATATACCCTGCTGATCAGTCAGGATACAATATTGATCTATACCCAACCGTATAGATCCATTCAGGTACCTAGGCATTATCGCCCAAGGGTCTGGTCCATTCTCGGCCCATAGGATCCAGCTCATCACTGGTCCTTATAATAACCATCCAGCCCGTAGAGTGTTTTGATGTCAAATTATTTTGAATTCAAAACATCCGAATTCAGGGTTCGCAAATAACCCGAAAGAATGGGTATTTGCTTAAGAGAGCAATCGAATTACAGGAATAATAATGAAAGGAATAGGCATAATCAGAGTAATTGCAGCAAAATGTAAAACATTTAACTATTCTGAACTTAGAATAGGAACGAAGAAATAATTGCAGTATTTTAAAAGAAAAATCAGGAATACTTACCTCAATAAGCTTTAATCGCTATTATTAGTTGACTTTGGTTCTACTTGAACGTTCAACCTTATCATCAAACTACTATCCCATTCTGGATACGATCCCAATCCTCAGGCCCTTCGAGCGGAACTTCGTTGATATCGACGTCTAATCACTAGATCATTCCTAGTCCGATGTCGATACTCGGGTTTTCCGTCTAGTACCTACAGGGTTAAAATATTCTAATTCAGATAATCGCTTAAGCTTAACATCAAATCACTATCACTTCTACCCATACGATTTCATAACCCAACTCGTATTTATATGTATTATTGAAATACACATAGCAATTATGGTTAATATTTTCGAAACTCGGTTCGGTATTCATTTTCGGAAAGTACGTATATTCGTCATTTTGAAAAACAGGGCAATCGATTATTTATAAATTATTTTATCTCGATCGCACTTAAGTTAATATAATATAATTATATATATGGTTATTCGACATCTCCAATAAATGCTGGTTACACTCCCGTATTTTCGGAATCAGTTTCCCGAAAATCGGGCAGCGTCTCCTTTGTTTATCGGTCTACCCGTCGAAACAATTGGATGTCAATCACACAACAACAACAATCTACAACTACAATTTACAATTCCCAAACACCAATGAGATTTCAATTATTTATTATTGTTATTCGAAATTTTCGTTTTGAAATTAATATCACGAACTAATTTGTAACACCCTTAAATCCGGGGTCGGGGATCCGGGTTGTCACGAGTTCCATTTCCCTTAATAACACCCAATCTTAATAATTACTCAACTACTCTGTACTGTGACCCCACAATAAACACACACACCATACATTATAGTCTCAGAGATGAACATCCAAAAATAACCACAAGTCATTTTATTCCACAATTATCTGCCAATACACCTTAAAAGGTTTTCTGAATAAATTTACATTTCTTTGCCATTATTACAATTCATAATTATACATAAATCTGATACATTAGAAGTTGAAAGCCTAGCCTATTGGTAGTTCCTACCTCAGCTACGGCGGCATCAATGCTTCTAGAAAACTGTGGAACGTCTCCTAATCGCTTGCGAATCGGGAGCTTGGTCCTGTTCATCCTTTCTATCTGTTGTTGTGTGATGAA
Organism: Apium graveolens; assembly: GCF_009905375.1. Classification (NCBI taxonomy): domain Eukaryota; kingdom Viridiplantae; phylum Streptophyta; class Magnoliopsida; order Apiales; family Apiaceae; genus Apium; species Apium graveolens. The sequence continues at coordinate 237,261,206 of NC_133655.1, forward strand.
AAAAGAAAGCAAGGGTGAGCAGCAAGCCCACCAAAATAATATGTATAATGATTAATAGTATATGAGCCTTCTCTTAGTACTCATGAAAGTCTTGGTCAAAAGAAATGAACCAAGTTGATATCTTAATGCGATGAAGTCGCAAAATATTCAGTATATATATACATATATACTTTTCAAAATATTGGAAGTCCTCTTCCATGCATAATATACACAAAGTCCCAGTGTATAACTGTATAAAAATATCGTTGCAAGGTGATCTCATATATCTAACCTTGTCTCAACGTTTTTCTGAAAATCTTTGTCATACATAAGACAATTATTAATTAGATATAAGTTTAAAAGATGAAGTTACCAAATACTCCAATATACTTATACCTTTTCCAAATACTACTTGAACTACCACCGTTCAAGTTATAATTAATTTCAAAAGTTCATCACATAGATGAGACTATAAGACAAGATTTGAATAGATTAAATCTTTAAAATATTATCAAAATAAAATGAAGTTACGAGATACTTCATTTGATGTAAACATCATTTTGAAAACTTGACCCTGCCAACACCCAACAATCGCCCAACCATAGCCTTTCTATCGAAGTGCTCTGGGTAGTGTTGCAGAAATTATCCAATTGGATGATGAACTCATTACGGGAGTTTGCCGCGCCAGGAAGACCACTCACGATGATCAGTCGTAGTAGTACAACCCCACCATTTTCTACATGTAGAGGAGAACCTGTCGGATTTACTTGTCAACCGAACACTGAACTCCTAAGGAATGGACCGCCTTAGCGGAACTTCCAGGCCATTTGGGCCAATATAATAAGGCTGGGCCGGCGCTACTCGGCCACTTACGCCACTCCTAGTTCAGATGAAATCCATGACTCTGAAACGTAAAGCTCGTCCCCACTTTCCCCAAGTAGAAACTTGTTGATACGACTCCACCAAGAAGTCGTATCTATTTGGAAAAGAGAACTCACCGATATTTCCCAGGCGATGCCTGTTAATGGATTAACTTGTTCCAAGAATTTTACTTCCCGAGTGTTGGGTAAGTAATCAATTCATTTATCAAAACAGCAACCTTGTTGCGAATATAAAACACACCACAGAGCCGGATCCCTCAGGTTTTGAGCGAGTATTTAATCCCCTTAAAAGGAAGATCTTAAATATAAAAATCAGTCCCCATAATATTTAGAAAATGACTGAATATTATTATTTAAATAATATTCCCATAAAGAATAATCTTTATAAAAATAATTGAAGTAGAAGTATTAAAACTTATACTTGAAACGAGTATTAAATAACCAAAGATATACTTATATGAAAGTATTATCTTTATTTGAATAATCGAAAATAAGTTTGATTATTGACACCTTATTCTTTAATAAAATAAAGAATATATTGCAGTAATAAGCGAAGTCATAATACCTCGAATGAATATTATAAATAATATTCATAAAATAAAGGAGTCATACATCCTCAAATGAATATCCAAGTAATATCCAATAATAATATAAAAGAGTCATAAGCCCTCGAATGAATATTCAAAATAATATTCAATAATAAAATAAAGGAGTCATAAGTCCTCAGATGAATATTCGAAATAATATTCAATAATAAAATAAAGGAGTCATAAGTCCTCGGATGAATATTCGAAATAATATTCAATAATAAAATAAAGTTAAAGTTATCGAATAAACCTTATTCGATTAATAGTTTGGAAAACTATAACCATATATATATATATATATAAATATATATATATATATATATATATATCCATATCCATATATACAAAATCTACTCGGGATCCTCGACTCCCGGTTTTAGAAAATATTTTCACCTTTGGGTCCCTATACTAAGGGTATATGCAAGTTACCGCTATCCTCTAGCATAGGTATTATCAACTGAACCAACAGATATATATATGGAAAGAATGCGAAACAGGCATGCATATATATATACCATAGCAGCATGCTTCAATATATTGCATCATTTGCTAATTAACCAACATGCATCTATCGCAAGATAATGCAAATACATATATTCATCACAACAACAGTTATAACGGGTAGAAAACTTGCCTGAGCGACTTGGGGTGATAAAAGGCTCGGGACGAGTCTGGTAACCTATAAACAACAAGTACGTTGGAATTAAACCAAAATCACTTGTAAATCTATACTTTAACTAACTTAGACTCTAACGCTTGTTTTGCGCTCACTGATTCGCTTAAGTCACTCGGGTACCCTCGGCTCCACCATTTTTAATAATTTAACCTTTACGAGTTTTAAAGCGATTCCTTCACGAGTGTCTTACCAACTGCCTAACACACTTACCATAAATGTTTCATACATTAATTAACCCTTTTTGGTCTTTAACCTATGTTTCAAAGTAAGGCGAGGGGAAAAGTTTCGTTCGCGAAACGCCGTTACTTGAAACGGTCGTTTCTCCTAAACCGTGCATCGGAATCGAACGAACTACATATCAAAACGAAGCTCGTAACATGAGCTATCTAAACATGGCAGTGGTCATAATCTAGCAGGGGGTTCTCGGGTCCTAATGCTATGCACAAAAACAGTCCAAAGAAAATCGGACGTTACGACGGCTATGTTTACGCGATTTCCAATGTTTTAAACCATTCAAAACCATCCCAAATCAACCTCAAATCCAACATACAACCAACATCCATCCTTATCACATCATAACAACCCCAACCAATTCAATTTAATCATTCATACTTATGCCTAAACTTAACTTTAATCATACTTAAGTTCTTTTAATCAAAACCACAACATTTACCATTCCATTTCACTACCATTTCAAATCCCAAACTCTAATCACAACAACAAGCTACAATATCATCCTACTAATCAAAATCATCTTATAATATATAGGAATCTAGGGTTTGGAGATGGTATACCTTCCTTGAAGTGGTGGGAGGAGCTAGGAGCCTTAAGAAGCTTTGAGAAGTCTTAAGAATGCTTGGATCTTCAAGAAAAACAAGAAAAACTTCAAGTTAAAAACTTGAAAACTCTATTCATAGTCTTCTTCTTTGATTAAATGGAGAAGATGGAGAAGGAATTGATGGCTTAAACTCATGATATAGCCCTAACTAAGCATGAAGATGATTAGGGAATTAACTCACCAATTTAGGAAGCTTGGATCTTTGATTTTGAATTTCTTGCTCTTTTGAATAGTAAAAAGCCGAGAGCAAAGATGAACCATGCCTTGGTTGCTTTTTGATTTTGATGAAAAATGATTTTGCTTGGCTTGGTTGGCTTGTTTTTGTGTTTGATTTAGTAAATTACCTAGTTGCCCTTGATTTTGTGTGGTTAAAAAGTCACCACATCTCCTTCCTTTTTTGTCATGCCTATGTCACCTTGCACATGTCATAATGCTCCCACTTGTCCACACCTTGTGGTTTGATGATGTCACAGTCCCTGGCTTCTTGTACAAGCTTGTCTCTTGGTCACTTATTTGTTTTACGGTTCGCTTATCTTTCGTTCTCATTTATCGTTTGAGGGATCATACCCGAGATCTTATTACTTAGGTTCCCTTAACCTTTCTCAATATATTGTATTCCTTCTATGATCCTCTCTTATAATCCTTTAATTTAAATCCTTTTTATCCTGTTACCTTATACTCAATTCTCTCCGTATCTTGTGGATTTCCGGGAAAAATCAAAGTGTTCGGAATTGGATTCTGACGATCTTTACATACACTTATATACCACATAGAGTACTAATAATATCCTATAAGATTAATAACAGAACCCCTACATAGTGTGGCATGAAAAGTTTTCTCGTTCAGCAAAAACACTATTCATAAGGGTTTCAAAATTTCTCCAAAATTGGGGTTATTACAGTCTCCCCTCCTTAAAAGGATTCCGTCCCGGAATCAGATAGAAAACAAATGGGGATACTTGCTTAGCATTACACTTTCTAACTCTCGAGTCAATTTTCCCACATTGTGGTTCTACCACCAAACTCTGCCTAGTTTGATAATCCTTCTCCTAAGCACTTGTTCCTTTTTACTCTATAACCCTTCCTGGTTGCTCCATATAGGTTACGTCGGGTTGCATATCTATGCGCTCATATGCCTCTATTTATCTGGCATCTGAATTACACTTCCTTAACATTGATACGTGAAACACGTTACGACCTGCTACATGTTCGGGGTTAGGGCTTGCTCATATGCTAACTTCCCAAACGTCTTAATATATCCAAGGGTCCAACAAATTGTAGACTTAGCTTTCCTTTCTTTCCGAACCTCATCAATCCTTTCTAAGGGATACCTATATCATTACTAGGTCCCCTATTTCATACTCTTTATCCTTTCGTGTCAAATCAACATACTTATCATGTCCATCTTGGGCTACTACCAGCCGTCCTCTGATTAGATCTATCATATCCTTGGTCCTTTGGACTACTGCGGGTCCGAGCATCTTGCGCTCTACAACTTCATCCTAACATAAGGGAGATCGACATTGTCTTCCCTCAAGGATCTCATAAGGCGACATCTCGATAATGACATATGATCTATTGTCGTAAGATAACTCAATCCGAATTAAGTGATCATTCCAAATTCTTTCAAGTCTATTGCACAGACTCTCGTTATTGCTTTTAGCATTAGAGCTTCTGCTTCTCAATACCCATTCTTTTCCAGTTCGTAATCGCTACTACCTTCCGTTCCTAATATTATACTGGTTATACTTTTGCTCGTTAGCGTTCTATAACCTTTTAATAACCACGTCAACCTTAGTATCACGAATGTGTTCCCATTCCGCATACTACCACCACTTTATTACTCCTTTTTCAGTTGTTTCTATTTTCCAAAATTTGATCAATCAAATAGAAGTAAAGGAATTTGTTGAGAGATCACTATGACCATGAACACTTGTTATATTGCATAGTTAGTACAGAAGGTGGCCAGCCTTTAGTACTTGACAAGCAATTAAACAATAGCTGGTATCCTACTCGGCTTCTATCACACAGATAGATAGTCATTCGGCAATACCTCCCCTTTTGGAAGGGTTGTTCTTCTCAGCTTACATGAAATGAAAAGAAGAGAAAAGAACGAACTGAAGAGAATTGTATATATGAAAAAAATATACTGCCACAAAATATCTGGCTTGGAACCTACCTCTGAACTATAGAGGTTTGTCATAGGAGAACAAAACATATACGTATTTATATCAGCATCAAGCATTATAGCCTCGTATTTCCCATGCCTAAATATTTTCGCTATCCCGTCCATCATTCTATGGACCCACACTCTTCCTCGAGCTTATACATAATCACCTTTGAAACTCCCTCGACATCGAAAATCGAATCTGGGATCTCATTCTATACATCATCGTTACTAGAATTCTATGCTTGCACCGCAACCTTCCTCGTATAATAATACGGCTCTCTATTGATAAGAAAGAATAATTATTCACTAGGTAGATACTCTACTTAATTAGTCTATCAATGATAACTTATACACTACCACGACCCGATTAGTGGTACTCAATCTCAACACCCATTCCAATACAACTCTCACGGTTGTAATCAGCTCAATACTCGCAGAATCATTGCTGCCTTACTATGGTCCACCACTGACCTACTGTCGTCATTCATTTTTCCATAAAATCTTAATATCTAACCATACGGAGTCTATACATGTCGTATCAAATTCTTCTAAGGAGTTAACATAACCACCAATCACAATTCATGAAGAACACTCCAAACTCTGACGTACTTTCATGACATGAAGCAGATAAAATTGCAGAAGAGTTTCAATCAAAGCAACGATAGCAGGTTAATACCATTTTTAATCATATGCCTTAAATAGAAGACTTAACTCAAAGGTTTGTCTAGTCCTTTTAGAAACATGGTCCTGGCTTATTCTCAAGATAGTACCTTATGAGATAGATAGCCCGTTCATGGCGATTACACGAATTAAACCTTTACCAACTACTATTACGGTTGGGTATTGCACAGTCATCAGAAGGAATGTCAATCTTCTAAACCATAATACAACCTTCACAGCTTTAACCATCATCACTGTATTCTTTGGCACAAGCGCCTATAATTATCCTTTTACCGTTAAAGTGTCGGCCACCTTTTTGGCATTTCCTGATAGTAATAGTTCCTTATAATCAATGTCTTTTAACCACCTTCAACTAAATTTTCTACCTCATTTCCATCACAGCTAATGTGAAAAGGTTTTCATTAAAATCTAATGAGTAAAAAAAAATCACCATTTTTCCATAAGTTATTGCCTCAGTCTTTAGAGGCTAATCACTGTCAAGACTGACTCTCAATCATACTTAGAACATCTTTTATCTTAAGTCCTAATTGCCTTGAACAATTTCGACCATTACTGGTTCGATCCATACCTTCTCGTGGTTTAACACGTGCCTCACTTGGCATCAATATAATTACGTCATATTTCCTTTATCAACATTTCTATTCTTGAGAAATTTGAATATTACCTATCTCCTTGTAAAACCTCTAAGGTTATCCTTCAATCGTTCCTCCTGTATTCCCTAGATACAGGGCATATCACAATACCATATACTAATACTAGAATCATTGTCTATATACTTTTGAAAAAATTTCTCCACTGATCCTTTAAAGGTTGTTGTTACCTTAATCCTTTCCAATTCATACTGTCAAAACTCACACTGTCCCTATTAAGGGTGAAATTCCAACCTTTATGCATTCCCCTAGGATTCATTTTAAGTTACCGATGTTCTATCCTTAATTCCACCTTTGAAAAGGTACATGCATCCATCCATGGATAAACCAAGTCATATATCCTTGATAGATTATCTTATTCATCATTCCCACCTCGATAGTCTATACCTAACTTCATAATAGCATCCTTATTCAAATTGAGGTCAATCCATATGGCCTCCAAAAGATAACAATGGTCATCCGCTTTTTCTTTCCTGATTTGGTAATGATAACATGGATGTTCTGGAAGATATTGGTCATGTTCAACGTGAACTTTTTCTTAATAATTCCTTATTTACTTTTGTTGTTTATCTCAACAGTCACCTCAATATTGGGATATCTCTCATACCTGGCGTCTCCCTTTCTGAGTATCGAGCCACCGGTCTTACATTTCACATTCTTGAAGGTCACTTCCTTTATCCATTTTTCTTAATTTATTACTTCCTTGTCTCCTTAGTCTATCCGCGTCTCATTATTTACCCTTCGAATTATCTCAAGGTTTCATTGAATTCTCCCAACTTACAGGGGATAATTATATATGTATCTCTTATGCCTTCAACCATCTATTTTAACTCATGGTGAATCACCCTCATCCTGACGATTACATACTTTTCTATGTCTATTGCTACGAGTCTTTAGGGTTTCCTCATACCCAACTCCCTTATCATTCCTCAAACTCTCTTGCCTTTATATTCCTTTCTCTTATCGTTATTTCATGAACCAACACAACATAAGCATTTATTTCAAACATCCCGTCATTCTGGATTCGTGTCTTCAGAACGAATCTTGATAACTTTTACAACTTAGATTCATAATTCATCATACTCGTCTGCCTTTGTTCTGGCTCTTAAGCTTTTACACTATCTCCATAACCTTGGGAAGTACTTTCCTGAAAACAATTGACTGAACTTAAATCAGTTTATTATAATCTCTTGCTCCGTGCCTTCCTTGGCCTTTCACCAGCGGGTGGTCTCTCTCTTAGGAGGGTAAGTGACAAAACAGTCTTTTGTGGTTCGTCAATCATTTAGAATCTCAAATGATTCATCTATTTCCTTTAGCCAGGCTCTTGCCTCGATTGGGTCAGCTTGTTCCTTGGAACTCTGAGAGCTTAGCGACTTAAAGGTCATGAAAGAATTTCCCACTGCACTGTCTCCTCAGGGTGGTGGTTGGGGATAATAGTCTAAGTTCTCTTTAGACAGGTCCATGAATTGCCGTATAGGGGTACCATCTCGGGTCTCCTTTCCTTACTCGACTTTTGTTTCCTCAGTCTAAATATTTCTTCCTACTCCCCATAATTGGGGTCATCTTACATAATTTAAATCCTCATTTTCCACTTCATCATGTTATGGGTTCCTTTTGTCTTGGTGGCAACCTCCCTGACTATCACGTTCAGGGTTTGCTCTAACTCTTATTCCTCAAACTAGCTTTCATCTAAGATTTCATCTTTAAGCTCTTAAACATTTGGAACCCAAATTCTAAAGGAATACCTCATTATTCCCTTATCATCTCTCTCGGTATTAATCTCATATCTATTTGTTGGCTCTCTGCCTTCATTCATCACTTTTACTGGCACAATATGTTATTTTCCAATAATTCGGGCTGTATTGCTATCTCAAACAGCTTTTCGGTACCGGCTCCGGTTACCTTCACTTCTATTTCCATTTTCTCAAAATCTCTTATAAACTCTCCAAAAGACATTATCATCTTGAGTCTCTCCTTTTTACTAAGGGCATCAGCCACCATATTGGCTTTCTTCGAATGATAAAGAATCTCCCAATCATTATTCTTGATTAGCTCTAACTGCCTCCTCTGGCATATGTTGAGCTCTTTCTACGTAAGAATGTACTAGAGCTCCTATGGTTTGTGAATCTCACACTTCTCTCCATACAGGTAGTGCCTCAAATCTTTAGGACAAAACTATTACCACGAGCCCAAGCTCATGGGTGGGGATATCGAATTTTAAATTCCCTTAATTGTCTTGACGCAGACGCGATTATCTTGCTGTGCTATATAAGAAGCACCCTAATTCCTTATGCGAAGCGTCACTTACAAATCACAAAATCTCCTTTTTCCCTCCGGCAACGCCAACATAGGGGCCGTCACCAACCTTTGCTTCAGTTCTTAAAAGCTGTTCTCGCATTTCTCTGCCTATTCGAACTTCTCAGTCTTATGAGTAAGCCGCGTTAAAGGGGCTACTATCTTTACAAACTTGAACGAACCTCTGGTAGTGACCGACCAATCCTACCTTTGGTAGTCGACCTAACCATGGTCATCAATTCATCAGTGGTCCTTTATCCAATCTTGTCAGGATCCTCCATGGGATCCTCCTCAACAACTATCCCTTCTAGGACAACCTCCTCAACCGCTACATCCTCAATATCAACATCATCCGGTCCTGCGTTAGGACGCTCTATCGGATCCATAATCTGATCTCCAATGAGTAATAAAACATCATCGCGCTGTTTCTCCTCAACCTCAGGGTTCGGAGTCCCGCTACCATATACGATAACGAACTACGCTCCTATCACGATATTTATAAGGGTTCCCATAAGGGTTTTAACTGTCAGTACTACGTTAGGTAGCCCGACTATGAACTTGGCAAGAGTTCTTATTATCTTAGTGAACTTATTATCTTAACGTCCCATCATCTCTGAGGTTTATAACGCTTAGCTCTGATACCATTTCTGTAACACCCCCAAATCCGGGGTCGGGGATCCGGGTTGTCACGAGTTCCATTTCCCTTAATAACACCCAATCTTAATAATTACTCAACTACTCTGTACTGTGACCCCACAATAAACACACACACCATACGTTATAGTCTCAGAGATGAACATCCAAAAATAACCACAAGTCATTTTATTCCACAATTATCTGCCAATACACCTTAAAAGGTTTTCTGAATAAATTTACATTTCTTTGCCATTATTACAATTCATAATTATACATAAATCTGATACATTAGAAGTTGAAAGCCTAGCCTATTGGTAGTTCCTACCTCAGCTACGGCGGCATCAATGCTTCTAGAAAACTGTGGAACGTCTCCTAATCGCTTGCGAATCGGGAGCTTGGTCCTGTTCATCCTTTCTATCTGTTGTTGTGTGATGAAAGAAGAAAGCAAGGGTGAGCAGCAAGCCCACCAAAATAATATGTATAATGATTAATAGTATATGAGCCTTCTCTTAGTACTCATGAAAGTCTTGGTCAAAAGAAATGAACCAAGTTGATATCTTAATGCGATGAAGTCGCAAAATATTCAGTATATATATATACATATATACTTTTCAAAATATTGGAAGTCCTCTTCCATGCATAATATACACAAAGTCCCAGTGTATAACTGTATAAAAATATCGTTGCAAGGTGATCTCATATATCTAACCTTGTCTCAACGTTTTTCTGAAAATCTTTGTCATACATAAGACAATTATTAATTAGATATAAGTTTAAAAGATGAAGTTACCAAATACTCCAATATACTTATACCTTTTCCAAATACTACTTGAACTACCACCGTTCAAGTTATAATTAATTTCAAAAGTTCATCACATAGATGAGACTATAAGACAAGATTTGAATAGATTAAATCTTTAAAATATTATCAAAATAAAATAAAGTTACGAGATACTTCATTTGATGTAAACATCATTTTGAAAACTTGACCCTGCCAACACCCAACAATCGCCCAACCGTAGCCTTTCTATCGAAGTGCTCTGGGTAGTGTTGCAGAAATTATCCAATTGGATGATGAACTCATTACGGGAGTTTGCCGTGCCAGGAAGACCACTCACGATGATCAGTCGTAGTAGTACAACCCCACCATTTTCTACATGTAGAGGAGAACCTGTCGGATTTACTTGTCAACCGAACACTAAACTCCTAAGGAATGGACCGCCTTAGCGGAACTTCCAGGCCATTTGGGCCAATATAATAAGGCTGGGCCGGCGCTACTCGGCCACTTACGCCACTCCTAGTTCAGATGAAATCCATGACTCTGAAACGTAAAGCTCGTCCCCACTTTCCCCAAGTAGAAACTTGTTGATACGGCTCCACCAAGAAGTCGTATCTATTTGGAAAGGAGAACTCAACGATATTTCCCAGGCGATGCCTGTTAATGGATTAACTTGTTCCAAGAATTTTACTTCCCGAGTGTTGGGTAAGTAATCAATTCATTTATCAAAACAGCAACCTTGTTGCGAATATAAAATACACCACAGAGCCGGATCCCTCAGGTTTTGAGCGAGTATTTAATCCCCTTAAAAGGAAGATCTTAAATATAAAAATGAGTTTTGGGATCCGCTCTAACTTTTAAAAATCATTTTGAAGACTCGAAAACACTTTATAGAGTGTTTGGAGTAAAGCTGATTTAATGAAGTAAATCAGTCCCCAGAATATTTAGAAAATGACTGAATATTATTATTTAAATAATATTCCCATAAAGAATAATCTTTATAAAAATAATTGAAGTAGAAGTATTAAAACTTATACTTGAAACGAGTATTAAATAACCAAAGATATACTTATATGAAAGTATTATCTTTATTTGAATAATCGAAAATAAGTTTGATTATTGACACCTTATTCTTTAATAAAATAAAGAATATATTGCAGTAATAAGCGGAGTCATAATACCTCGAATGAATATTATAAATAATATTCATAAAATAAAGGAGTCATACATCCTCAAATGAATATCCAAGTAATATCCAATAATAATATAAAAGAGTCATAAGCCCTCGAATGAATATTCAAAATAATATTCAATAATAAAATAAAGGAGTCATAAGTCCTCAGATGAATATTCGAAATAATATTCAATAATAAAATAAAGGAGTCATAAGTCCTCAGATGAATATTCGAAATAATATTCAATAATAAAATAAAGTTAAAGTTATCGAATAAACCTTATTCGATTAATAGTTTGGAAAACTATAACCATATATATATATATATAAATATATATATATATCCATATCCATATATACAAAATCTACTCGGGATCCTCGACTCCCGGTTTTAGAAAATATTTTCACCTTTGGGTCCCTATACTAAGGGTATATGCAAGTTACCGCTATCCTCTAGCATAGGTATTATCAACTGAACCAACAGATATATATATGGAAAGAATGCGAAACAGGCATGCATATATATATATACCATAGCAGCATGCTTCAATATATTGCATCATTTGCTAATTAACCAACATGCATCTATCGCAAGATAATGCAAATACATATATTCATCACAACAACAGTTATAACGGGTAGAAAACTTGCCTGAGCGACTTGGGGTGATAAAAGGCTCGGGACGAGTCTGGTAACCTATAAACAACAAGTAAGTTGGAATTAAACCAAAATCACTTGTAAATCTATACTTTAACTAACTTAGACTCTAACGCTTGTTTTGCGCTCACTGATTCGCTTAAGTCACTCGGGTACCCTCGGCTCCACCATTTTTAATAATTTAACCTTTACGAGTTTTAAAGCGATTCCTTCACGAGTGTCTTACCAACTGCCTAACACACTTACCATAAATGTTTCATACATTAATTAACCCTTTTTGGTCTTTAACCTATGTTTCAAAGTAAGGCGAGGGGAAAAGTTTCGTTCGCGAAACGCCGTTACTTGAAACGGTCGTTTCTCCTAAACCGTGCATCGGAATCGAACGAACTACATATCAAAACGAAGCTCGTAACATGAGCTATCTAAACATGGCAGTGGTAATAATCTAGCAGGGGTTTCTCGGGTCCTAATGCTATGCACAAAAACAGTCCAAAGAAAATCGGACGTTACGACGGCTATGTTTACGCGATTTCCAATGTTTTAAACCATTCAAAACCATCCCAAATCAACCTCAAATCCAACATACAACCAACATCCATCCTTATCACATCATAACAACCCCAACCAATTCAATTTAATCATTCATACTTATGCCTAAACTTAACTTTAATCATACTTAAGTTCTTTTAATCAAAACCACAACATTTACCATTCCATTTCACTACCATTTCAAATTCCAAACTCTAATCACAACAACAAGCTACAATATCATCCTACTAATCAAAATCATCTTATAATATATAGGAATCTAGGGTTTGGAGATGGTATACCTTCCTTGAAGTGGTGGGAGGAGCTAGGAGCCTTAAGAAGCTTTGAGAAGTCTTAAGAATGCTTGGATCTTCAAGAAAAACAAGAAAAACTTCAAGTTAAAAACTTGAAAACACTATTCATAGTCTTCTTCTTTGATTAAATGGAGAAGATGGAGAAGGAATTGATGGATTAAACTCATGATATAGCCCTAACTAAGCATGAAGATGATTAGGGAATTAACTCACCAATTTAGGAAGCTTGGATCTTTGATTTTGAATTTCTTGCTCTTTTGAATAGTAAAAAGCCGAGAGCAAAGATGAACCATGCCTTGGTTGCTTTTTGATTTTGATGAAAAATGATTTTGCTTGGCTTGGTTGGCTTGTTTTTGTGTTTAATTTAGTAAATTACCTAGTTGCCCTTGATTTTGTGTGGTTAAAAAGTCACCACATCTCCTTCCTTTTTTGTCATGCCTATGTCACCTTGCACATGTCATAATGCTCCCACTTGTCCACACCTTGTGGTTTGATGATGTCACAGTCCCTGGCTTCTTGTACAAGCTTGTCTCTTGGTCACTTATTTGTTTTACGGTTCGCTTATCTTTCGTTCTCGTTTATCGTTTGAGGGATCATACCCGAGATCTTATTACTTAGGTTCCCTTAACCTTTCTCAATATATTGTATTCCTTCTATGATCCTCTCTTATAATCCTTTAATTTAAATCATTTTTATCCTGTTACCTTATACTCAATTCTCTCCGTATCTTGTGGATTTCCGGGAAAAATCAAAGTGTTCGGAATTGGATTCTGACGATCTTTACATACACTTATATACCACATAGAGTACTAATAATATCCCATAAGATTAATAACAGAACCCCTACATAGTGTGGCATGAAAAGTTTTCTCGTTCAGCAAAAACACTATTCATAAGGGTTTCAAAATTTCTCCAAAATTGGGGTTATTACATAATTTATTTAATTAATAAATGTAGGACTCATATAAAAATCATCACCGTCCACCGTCGGATCGCCGAGACTCATCGCTGACGGCGATAAAATTTTGCGGGCACCCGACTAAATTCTCGTGTTTCCAACGCAAAATTTCACCGATTAATAATTTCGAATAATTAAAATCATAATTCGAAAATCATAAAAATTCATTCGAGTTTTATTTCCAAAAATATCAGATAGGGATTCAATTAACAACACAGAACCCCGACCAGTCCAACAGGAGGAGTACACGCAACAGGCGAACCACGCGCCACCACTCGCCGGAAAACACAGCGAGGGCGGCGATCGGAAAAACGAAACAGGGAGACGCACGACAGCGGCACAACCCACACATGCAACACACACAACTCAACACACACGACTCAACACACACAAATAACACACACACACGAAATATATATACACAGTCGAAGGGGAGTCACCAGGCCTCACCGGAATCAGGCGGCGGCTTGATCGGAAAAGGAACACGGCGGCAGAGCAGAAACGGGAACAGGGAACCGAAAATAAAGAAAGAGGAAGGGAGATTAACAGGGAAAGGAAAAAAGGCAAGGAGTACAGGGAGATTAAGAGAACGAGAGAGCCCAGAGAGATTTTTCCGGGAGAGAAAGGAGAGATTGGGGGTTGGGGTCGAGGGAAGGTGGTGGGGGGGTGGTGCAGGGATAAATATTTTATTTTCTTTTTGTTTATGTTTTATCCCTTTTTCTGTAAAGCCTAATTTGTTTCGTGTTTCGCAATATAACGGCATAATATATGAATACCGACAAATTACAATACTTTCATATTTAATTGAAATTTACAAAATAATAAATAAAATGAATAAAATGAATAAATAAAATTTCTATAATTTTTAAATCATTTTTTTGGACCGCAAATCCGACCCGTATTTTTACGATTTTAAAAAACAAACGGGCGGGTGAATTTAATCCGAAAATTTCTAAAATAATTTTAAAGTTCTCAAAATATTCCAAACTTAATAAAATAAAATTTTCATGATTTTTGAAGCATTTTGGAATTAAATACTGATTTTACAATTAAACGAAATCAGATAATCATTTAAAATTAAATAATCGATAAAATATTGATTTCTAAATTTTATAAAATCCCAAAAATAATAAATAAAATTATAAAGCAACAAAAATAATTTTAGAAACAATTTTAGCATTTATAAGAATAAATATGCAATAAAATTACTTTAACAATGAATTAAGTTCATACAGCTCGATAATTAATTACAAAATTAATCTTTGCATTCAACAAATCACAACAATTAATACTACAGCGACACATAGCTAACAAAACCATCACTTATTTTATTTGTTTAATAATTCAATAATTATATTTACGTATCGGGTCCGAAAATATTTTACTTAGCCGCTAGGTAACTAAAAAGACGATACGATTTTAATACCAGATTTGGATAATTTTCAAAACAGAGCTTCCTATAAAACACTTTATACCAAAATAAGATAATAATATTTCGCCTTTCGAGTATACAGATTCTTATCGATCTATAAAATGATTAGCGTATCGAAAATTTCACGCCGAGACTCATACAGGTCAAACCGTACCCCGGATTGAAAAAGTCAAAACACGGAAAGTGTTCAGAATTATCAGATTAAGTTAGGAAGGAGTTTTTGGAAGAGTTTCGAGTTGTAAAAATGCAAAAAATGGTTGAAGTGGGACGATTTCTAATAAAAAAGTAATTTTGTAATTATGTAAAAATAATCATTATTAATTCTATAAATCCTTATAAAATCATATAATGTTAGATATATTTGATAATGTCATGGCTAATATAATTTATGTTTAGATTTCAGATCTTACTTAACAGGACAAATCAATACTTAACTGTTGATCAGTACTTATACTGGAAGTCAGGACTTAAAGATATCAGTACTTATATTATCAGGAGATAATCATCAGAAGTTAGATATCATAACTTAAGTGCTGAAAGATGATCAGAGAAGGACAGTAGCTGATTAAAGGAAAGAAGATCGAGATAAACATAAGAAGAGATATGCATGAAGAAGGAATTTCGTGAAGAATGGAATACTTGGAAGAAAAGATATCTGATTGATATATTTTAGGAAGCAGAATTATATTCCATATCAATTAGCAATTATCTTGTAACTGTGTAGTATATAAACACAGACATAGGGTTTACACTAAAAGTGTTAATATATATTCGAGAAGATTATTCATTGTAACCCTAGCAGCTCTCGTGATATTTGTTCATCACTGAGAGGTAACAGTTCCATACTGTAACAAAGTTTATTGTTTCAATAAAGTTTGTTTTCTGTTACTTAATATATTAAAGTTCGATTTGATTGTATTATACACTGTATTCACCCCCTCTACAGTGTGTGTGACCTAACAAGTGGTATCAGAGCCAATCTGTTAACACACATACAGCTAAAGATCCATACACAATCATGTCTGACACAGAAACTCCAACTAAGCCTACCAAAACTGAAGAACCTCCAAAGCCACAAATTCAAAGTCGGTATGAGACTATCAGGGTTCCCATACTGAGACCATCTGAATATCCCATATGGAAGGTAAGGATGACCATGTTCCTGGAAGCAACAGATCCAGAATACCTTGATAGAATCAAGGAAGGCCCTCACAAACCAACCAAGCTCGCTGTTGTAGTTGCAGGTGAAGCAGCAAAGACCGTACCAAAGGAGAAGAGTGATTATACTGCTGAAGATATAGCATCAATTGCTAAGGATGCCAAGGTACGACACTTACTGCATAGTGGCATTGATAATGTAATGTCAAACAGGGTAATCAACTGCAAGACTGCTAAGGAGATATGGGATGCTCTGGAAACAAGGTGTCAGGGAACGGAGACAATTAAGAAGAACAGGAAGACAATACTCACTCAAGAGTATGAACACTTTGACTCAAAGACTAATGAGTCATTGAATGATTTATATGATAGATTTGTCAAACTTTTGAATGATTTGTCATTGATTAATAAAGAGTATGATCTTGAAGATTCAAACCTTAAGTTCCTGTTAGCTCTTCCTGAATGCTGGGATTTGAAGGCAACGACAATAAGAGACAACTACAATCTTGATGAAACAACTCTTGACGAAATCTATGGTATGCTCAAGACTCATGAGCTTGAGATGGAACAAAGAAGCAAGAGGAAAGGAGGAAAGTCAAGGACAGTTGCTCTTAAGGCTGAAGAAGAATTCCCCAAAGCAGCTTCCTCAAGGAAAGACAAGGGTAAAGCTCTTGTCATAAAGTCTGAAACTGAGTCATCAAGTTCTGAAAGTGATGATGACTCAGATTCTGAAAGCTTGCCTGAGACTGATGCTGATGAGGAGATGATGAAGCTGTGTGCTCTTATGGTGAAAGGAATCACAAAGATTGCATACAGGAAGTTCAGGAAGGGAAAAAAGTTTTCCAGGAAAGGCATAAGTTCTGATAAGAAGAATTTCAGAAGATCTGAAGGCAGAGGAGGAAAGTCTGACAGAGGAGATTACACCAATGTTAAATGCTATAACTGTGGTGAGAAAGGCCACATATCTCCCGATTGCAAGAAGGTAAAGGGTGACAAAGGCAAGGCTCTTGTCACAAAGCAGAAAAGTTGGACAGACACCTCAGACTCTGAAAGTGAGGAAAACTATGCATTGATGGTAAATGCTGATAAAGAAAGTGATGAGAGCAGTTCTGAAGCTGGTGAAACAAAGGTACCTCAGACTACTTATGCTTTTCATACTGATGATATTAATGAGTTGAGAAGATATCTTAAAACCATGTTTGTTAGTTATAGAGATCAAACTTTAACATGTGAAAGATTAACTTCTGAAAATCTTGCATTTAAGAAAAGAAATGATTTCTTAGAAAAAGAGTTAGTCATGTTCCATCAAACTCAGAAGGATAGAGATGATGCTTTTTATGTTAGGGATGAAGTGCTAAAAATGAATGAATCTCTAAAAACTGAGTTAGAAAAGGAAAGAGAGATTATCAGGACTTGGACTAACTCTGGCAAAACAACTCAAAATTTGCTAAGTAGTGGAAAGTGGAAAGAGGGCTTAGGTTATGGAGAAGATAAGAATGAAAAAGGAACTGAAGAAATTAAGCCTGTTGATAAGCAAAAGCCAAAGTTAAAACCTGTTAAGTTTTTAACTGTAAAGTCTGAAAATGAGAAATCAGAAGTTACAAAGGAATTAACTTCTGACAAACTAAAACAGGAAAAGACAGCTGAAGTGAACATAGGCTTAATGACAAAGAAGCAGCTTAAGCATAAGCTGAAAGATGTTAAGAATGCAAACAAGGTAAAATCACCTAGGAAAAATAGGAATGGAAAGGAAGGTGTGAATAAAAGCAATAATTATAAACCTGTTCCTGATGCTCCTAGGAAAACATGTTATAACTGTGGAAGTTCTAACCATCTGGCTTCTTTTTGCAGGAAGAATAAGAATATTAACTCCTTACCTTCAAAATCAGGAGTTAAGAGTCAGTCTATTAGATACAAACCACAAAATCCTTGTTTTCATTGTGGTAGTTTATGGCATTCCATTTATACTTGTAAGGAATATCATAGTTTGTACTATGATTATTATCAAATAAAACCTTCTTTGAAGAAAGTTTTCATTGTTCCTTCTAGTGTAAATTCTGATTCAAAGTCTGATAGTGTAAGTTCTGATAAGAAAATTGTTAACATAAACTCTGATGCTAAATCCGCTGCAAATGTTAACAAACTTAATAAGGCCAAAGGATCCAAGCAATTCTGGGTCCTTAAAACTAATAATTAGTGATCTTTATGATTGCAGGGCAACAGGAAAAATATTCTAGTTGTGGACAGTGGATGTTCAGGATATATGACTGGAAATAAGGCCCTGCTATCAGACTTTGTGGAAAAAGCTGGCCCAAGTGTTTCTTATGGAGATGGCAACATTGGAAAAACATTGGGATATGGCAATATCAATCTTGGAAATGTCATAATTAAAGAAGTAGCTCTGGTCTCAGGAATTAAACACAACCTACTGAGTATAAGTCAAATCGGTGACAGAGGTTATCATGTTGATTTTTTTGAAGAACACTGTGAAATTGTGAGTAAATCTAAAGGCAAAGTTGTTCTGAAAGGATACATGCATGGTAACATTTATGAAGCTAAGCTTTCAACAAGTACTGATGGTTCTGCAATCTGTCTGATGAGTAGAGTATCAATTGAAGAAAGCTGGAATTGGCATAAGAAACTCTCTCATTTAAATTTCTACAATATAAATGAACTGGTCAAGAAAAATCTTGTGAGAGGACTGCCAAAGTCAGTATTTGCTCCTGATGGTCTTTGTGATTCCTGTCAGAAAGCCAAACAAAGAAAGTCTTCATTCAAGAGCAAGACTGAATCATCAATTCTTGAGCCTTATCATCTACTACATGTTGATCTATTTGGTCCAGTAAATGTCATGTCTATTACAAAGAAGATGTATGCGTTGGTCATAGTGGATGAGTTCACCAGATACACATCGGTGTATTTCTTGCACACAAAAAGTGAAACTGCATCTATCTTGATTGATCATGTCAAACAGCTGAATAAAATGGTCAAAGATTCTGTGAAAATTTTAAGGAGTGATAATGGCACTGAGTTCAAGAATTTGATAATGGAAGAGTTCTGCAAAAACCATGGAATAAAGCATGAATTTTCTGCTCCTGGAACTCCACAGCAAAATGGAGTTGTTGAAAGGAAGAATAGAACTCTCATTGAAGCTGCACGTACAATGCTTGAAGAAGCAAAGCTTCCAACCTATTTCTGGGCTGAAGCTGTGCAGACTGCTTGTTTTACTCAAAATGCAACACTCATTAACAAGCATGGAAAAACACCATATGAGATGGTGAAGAAAAAGAAGCCAAATCTGAAATATTTTCATGTATTTAGATGCAAGTGTTTTGTTCTCAAGACTCATCCTGAACAGCTATCAAAGTTTGATCTAAAAGCTGATGAAGGAATCTTTGTTGGATATCCACTTTCCACAAAAGCCTTCAGAGTCTATAATTTGAGAACAAAAGTAGTCATGGAATCTATCAATGTCTCTTTTGATGACAAGAAGATTACTGGTCTTGAAGATTTCATTGACCATGATCAGCTGAGATTTGAAAATGAAGACTCAAATTCTGATACTGAAAATCCTGACAGTCTAAGTCCTGATACTGTAAACTCTGATGGATTAAACTCTGATGTTATTGAAACTATGGTGACGACGTCAAAGGAAGATGCACCTATGCAGGGGGAGCATACTCAAGATCCTACCACATCTCAAGAAACATCAGAACATGCATCTGGCTCTTCAAGTTCTGATTCGTCAAGTTCTGATAAGCCAAGTTCTGATAGTGCTGAAAATCTAAATACTGAAGAATCCAACTCAGAGAGTATAGTTTCAGGGGGAGCATCAGAAAATGAAAATGAAGATAGCATGGATCATGGGGGAGCATCCAGTTCTAGAGAAAACCTTCCATCTGCAAGGAAGTGGACAAAATCACATACACCTGATTTGATAATTGGAAATCCTGATGCAGGTGTCAGAACTAGAACAGGTACTTCAAATGAATGTCTCTACAATTCTTTTCTCTCTCAGACTGAGCCAAAGAAAGTGGAAGAAGCTCTTCAAGATGCTGATTGGGTGCAAGCAATGCAGGAAGAGTTAAATGAATTTGAAAGAAACAAAGTCTGGACCCTAGTGCCAAGACCAAAGAATAGATCTGTTGTTGGTACAAAGTGGGTATTCGGAAACAAAACTGACAGTGATGGCATAATTACAAGGAATAAGGCAAGGCTGGTTGCAAAATGATATTCTCAACATGAGGGAATTGATTATGATGAAACATTTGCACCAGTTGCTAGGTTAGAAGCCATAAGGATATTTTTGGCTTATGCTGCTCACAAAAAGTTTACTGTCTTTCAAATGGATGTGAAAAGTGCTTTTCTCAATGGAGAATTGGAGGAGGAGGTATATGTTGAACAACCTCCAGGCTTTGTAGATACCAAACATCCAGATTATGTCTACAGGCTTGATAAAGCACTTTATGGACTTAAGCAAGCTCCTAGAGCATGGTATGAGACTTTAGCTCAGTTTCTTCTGGAAAGTGGATTCAACAGAGGAACAATAGACAAAACACTGTTCTACCTCAACCATGGAAATGACTTACTTCTGGTTCAGATTTATGTTGATGATATCATTTTTGGGTCTACAAATGACAAACTTTGCAAGAAGTTTGCCAAACTAATGCAGTCAAGATATCAGATGAGTATGATGGGGGAACTTAGCTATTTTCTGGGCCTTCAAGTCAAGCAGAATGAAGAAGGCACTTTTATTTGTCAAACCAAGTACACCAGAAACTTGCTGAAGAAATTCGGAATGCAAGATTGTTCAAGTGCATCCACTCCTATGGCCACTGCAACAAAACTGGATAAGGATACCGGTAAATCAGTAGATATTACTGACTACAGAGGTATTTTTGGCTCTCTACTCTATCTAACTGCTAGTAGACCTGATATCATGTATGATACCTGTCTTTGTGCAAGATTTCAAGCAGATCCAAGAGAACCTCACTTAACAGCTGTGAAAAGAATCTTTAAGTATCTTAAAGGAACAGCTGCTCTGGGATTATGGTATCCTAGAGAATCAGATTTTAAACTAATAGGTTACTCAGATGCAGATTTTGCAGGTTGCAAAATTGACAGGAAAAGCACAAGTGGAAGCTGCCAATTTCTTGGAGGCAGATTGGTTTCTTGGTACAGCAAGAAACAAAAGTCAATTTCCACATCAACTGCAGAAGCAGATTATATTGCTGCAGGAAGCTGTTGTGCACAGATTCTTTGGATGAAGAATCAGTTACTGAATTATGGGTTAACATATTTCAAAATCCCTATTTACTGTGATAATCAAAGTGCTATTGCTATGACAGGTAATCCAGTTCGACACTCTATGACAAAGCACATCAGCATCAGGTACCACTTCATAAGGGAACATGTGGATGAAGGTACAGTGGAATTGCACTTTGTTCCAACAGATCAACAACTAGCAGATATCTTCACAAAACCACTATGTGAAGCCACTTTTACAAGATTGGTAAATGAACTTGGAATGGTCTCAGGTTCTTTTTCTAAATCTGTCTAGTTTTGTTCTGATGCATCAGACTTTATGATCAGTATTTACAGAATGTAATCTCTTTGTTTATTCTGTGCTTAATTGGAATACACGTTTAAGTACTGATTGTTGTCTGATATATGTTTCTAAACTCTGATAAGTGATATGTCTGTTCAAGTAACTATTCGATCCTATGAGGATAACTGTGTTAGATACTGACCTAGTAGTCTTCAATAAACAAATGATTCCATGTAAGAAGTAATTATTTCAGTGGAAATCTTATGACACTAGAAAATTCTGATAATTGAGCTTAGTTCAGTTTACTTTGTTTATCTTATTACTAAGTCACAAATTAGAATAATGCTACTTATCTGTTAAGTTCTGATACTAGTAAAACTGCTGATTGTACTAAGTGCTGATAAACCTCACTTATCAAAAGAAAAAGCAAAAAGATCAAAGAATAAAATCAGGTACTCCTTTGAGATCTAGAGTAAAAATGTGGAAGGGACGACCCAAGTGCATTGCTGGTATTAAGTAAATATGCATTAGAAAAGCAAATTTTCTTGGTGACTTTTCACACTCTATGATTACTGGAGAAATACTCTGATAATAACATAAATTCTGATAAGCAGTCGTGACTCACTTACACTGAGAAGCCACTGTAAAATAGAATTTCAAAAGATGCATAAAATTAGCACAAAACAGTTGAGGTGGACTCAAGCATGAACTCATTCATCAGTAGGTTTCAGGACAATGACAGCTCTTTAGCAAAATTTTATTTATGCCTTATTTCTAAGATGTACTGAAGTGAATCAGACTTTACTCTTTGTCTGTTATTTAGCTTAATGCACACACTAATCACTCCATCTGAATGATGAAAATTTCTGGGTGGACTATGTTATTTTAGATAAACAGTCATTGTGTCATTATTGCACAAATTCTGAGGACAAGCTCTGGTTGCATATTCTGATGATTAAGTTCTGAAGAGTATAACTCAGAACTTGTATAAGAACTTACTAAGATAGGCATTCTTTTTTCGAGTTAAGAAATTATGTTCTGATGACTGTTAAGTTCTGATATAAGTCTAAGTTCTGATATTACAGTCTAATATTTTACTTGACTTATCTGTGAATAAAATTTGATAACAGTCTCAGTTAATATTTGAATATGTTGAAGTGGAAGATTAATAGTCACTATGGTTAGGGTTAATGGTATTTGTACTTGAACAGTCCACTGTTACTTGTTTCTTGTGTGCTTTAAACCATGTTTCCTCTTTCCAATGAATGTTATTCTTTTTCAAAGTCTAGGGAGACGAGATAGAATTAATTCTACCTGTCAGCATTAAATACTTTTACGTCTCCTGGCATTCTCTTGCCTATATAAGCAGCCACTTCACATCAGCCTTCCCATCAAATTCTTTCTCACACGCTTACCTTCATACTTTTTCTTTCAAAAACACAATGGTCAGATTCAACATGTTTTTGAACTACCAAAACTTCAATATGGAGCTACGCTGTGCCGAATGGCAGCAGGAATGGCACGTCACGGCCATTCCTGAGGAGATATGGGACTCTGTCCCACAGGAGGTACTGACCCACCTCCTGTTCTTCTATATGGATTACCATCGCCATCTGGAGCGAATGGAGGAGGAAAGACTGGCAGCTCTCCGCCAGCAAGAGCGAATCATCAGACTCGCCATTCTGTTTGTCGAGAGTAGGAAGAAGAAGAAATGATTTAATCTTGTCTTCTTCCTGTTTTTCTTCATCATCAGCTTTGTCAGGCTTCTTAGCTAGGACTAAGGCTGTTGATGTTAGGTTTCGTAGCTTAGGGAAATCTTGTATAAGTACTGATGTAATTTCCATTTCATAAATGTATTCTCTTGATATATTAATGACATTTGTGTTTGATTCAAGATTTTGTCTCTAAGATATTTGGTAATGCATTGCTAAATCCTGATTGATATTCTGATGACCATATAAATTCTGTTTTAATTTAAGTTCTGATTTTTTTATCAGCACTTACTCATCTCATTTATCTTGGTCATTTTTACGTGATTTACTTTCCGAATATTAATGATGCAGTGAAAAATAATCAACTCAGTGGGAACGGTTTCAATTTTGAATTAAAACTGTTTCACCTTGATTAATGGAATATCTGGGTAAATGGAACGGTTTTTCCTTGAAAACAGGCAACTGAGTAAGTAATGATTCCTGTTTTCTTGAGCCCAGTAACTATCCGTTATTACTGCATGTCTGACAGGTGTCCAACGGTAACATTTTTGTTCAGAGTATAAGTACAACAGAGAGAGGATTTCTTTAATCCTTTATTTTCTTCGTATTTTTTCTCTTTACTTACTTTTACTCTCTTTCTTCTCACGTTGGTTTTTCATACAGACATCTTATCAAACACCTAACAGGCACTTTTGAATCTCAATTTTTCACATGGCACCTAAGGATTTAATCATTGATGGAGCTAAGTTTGTTCCAAACAACTATGCTGCAATTCTTGATCATGCTGAAGCTCCATCTGAATTGCATTTTGTGCAAGATCTTCTTGCACACAGTGAAATTGGGTATGCATTAACTCAGCCTGAAGTCTTTTCGAGTCAACAAGTTCTGACGTTTTGGCGGACTGGGCACTTTGATGATGGTGGTAAACATGGCACTCCCAGTATTGTTTTTGAAGTGGGTGATTCATCTTATGCAGTCACTCCTGGTACAATACGCAAAGCTCTACATCTCCCAGAAAATTGTACTTTTTCAACTCCAGAGGAATCAGCACTTCAGGAGTTAATGGCTGATTTGGGATATGAAAAGAGTTTGGCAAAGTTTGGGCAGTTAAAAAGGGCTAATATCAGAAGAGAATGGAGTTTTTTCTTTGACTGCATCACCAAAGCTTTTGGGAACAAATGTTCGAATTTTGATGCTATCTTAATTCTGAGTCAGCACATAGGGTATGCTATTATCCATCAAACTCATTTTGATTTTGCAACTGGAATAATTGGTTTTATTGGAGGTAGGATGACAGATGATAGAAATATTGTCTATTTTGCTAGATTCTGTCAACTTATATATACTTTTTGTACTGATGAACCTCAATTAGTCAGTTCCTCAACCCCACCTTTTAGAGTTGCAAAATGATATTTTAATGATCTGGTAAATGCTGATACTAAGAAAAAAGTGGTTAGACCATTACAGATTCCTCAGTCTGTAAAACAGATCCTAGTAAATGCTGATCCTGATACTTATAGATCTGTTTACTCTGATGTCCAACCAACCACAAACACCCAAAAACCATCATCCTCAGCACCTACCACTCATACTACTCAACCTACCCTCAGGACTTATCTCAAATCCTATCTCTCTACTTCACAGACTGTTCAACCCTCATCCTCCAAGCCAAAGAGGACAAAAACTATTCCTCAAACACCTCAAAAGAGGAGGAGGACTGTACTGAGAGATGAATCTGATACTGAGGAACAGGTTCCTTCTTCAGAACCTGTTGTAGGTGAAGCTGAGAAAGTGACTTCTCAGAAGGATTCTGGAATTGGGGGATCTAGGCTTCTCAAACGGCTTAGAAGAATGACAGTTCCTGAAACTCCCAAGGAATCCAAATCAACAAAGAGATACAAGAAACAGAGGGCAAAAAGGCCAGTTTCAGATGATGAAGAGGAAGCAGCTAAGGAAGGGGATCAGGAATCTCTGATCTCACAAGATAAGGAATTTGCTCCAGTCACTTCTTCTCCATCAACTCCATCTCAGGAAGCTGTTTCTGAAAAGGCTAACACACCTTCTGTGTCTTCTGTTGATCCAGGAACAAGTGCTGATATTGATGTTCAAAACTTGGTTGTGCCTGCAGTAATTCTCTTAGAAGCTCCAACAACAAATATTCCTTCCACAACACTTGTTACTGATGTTGTTCAAACTCCAGAGTTATCAACAACACCTTCTCTGCATCAAGATGCTGATGATCAGAATTTAGGTGAGCATCAGGATATGGCTGTTGATCAGAACTTAGAACAAGATCAGCAATTAGAGGATGCTGAAGCCTCCATTGCTACTCACACTGTTGTCTTATCAGAAGATACTGATTCTTTAAGTTCTGATGCTGCAAATGCTGGAGATACTGGTGATGCTGCTCCAACTGTAGATGCTGATGAAGCAGGTCCTTCAGGACTTACTCCTCAACAGACTCTTCATAAGTCTGAACTGGTTAAGAAGTTTATTATCGGAGAAGCACCAGTACCTTGGAGTGAAACTCGTGCAGGTCAGGAGTGGACTAAGGAATGGAACTCAGTTTCATGTGTTCCAACTGACAAGCATCTTGCTGAGCACTTGACTAAAGCTGATGAAATTTAAATTCTGATGATTTCAAAACTCAGCTAAGAGTCACTGCATTGAGTACTAAACATTTACAAGGTCTTCATTCAACTACTCATGCAGAGCTACACAAGATTCAGGAGAATTTTATCAAACAGGAACAAGTTTGGAAAATTGATAAGAAAAAGTTCTTCCAACCTACCATTGATAGGATTGCTTATATTGAGAAGACTCAAGATCATCAACAAGCTCAGATTGATGAAATTCTAAAAAATCAAGCTTCTCAGCAATCACAACTAACTGAAATCCAATCCTCAGTGGAATTTCTTATCTCTCTTCTACTACCTGCTGATGCCAAAAAGGGGGAGAAAGTGATTAAGTCCAAATGCAAGACTGACAAGACACTGACAGGAAAGGATAATGAAAAAGATGATCAAGGAAGCTCTGGAATGGGTAGAGGTCATAGTCAAGGTAGAGGATTCACATCAAGACAAGCTAGTCACAGGACAAGTTCTGATACTGGGAAAAGAATAAGTTCTGCTGCTGGTAAAAAGATAAGTTCTGATGAACTTCTAGATCTTGATGAGGAAATGTCAAGACAGTTATTTCTTCAGGAAAATCCAGGAATGGACTTGGAAAGTTTAAAGGAAGAAGAAGCCAGACATAAATCAGAGAAAGTCACATCTAAATCTGAAGCTTCTGGTAAAAAGCCACTTCCAAAACTCAAAGGCATTGTGATCAAAGAAAGGACACATACTGAAGCAACATTGGCTAGATCACAACCACAGATAGATCCAAGATCCAAGGGTAAAGAAAAGGTTGGTGAACCTATCAAGGTTTATGTACCTCCTGAGGATGAAGAAATTACTGATGAAAAGGATGATCTTGCTCTGACTTCAAGAAAAGTTCTTAAAACAACCTCTGACATGGCTCAAGTTGTTCAGAGTCAAGAAATTGTAAGTTCTGATATTCAGAAGAAGCAAGTAACCTCTGACATAGCTCAAGTTAACTTGATATCAGAAGATAGATCAAAGACACTCCTACCAGGATTCACTAAAGCAAAACAGACTCAATCTTTGAAGACTACTGCAAGTGGTTTTGAAGCTAGAGTAGTTACTGGAAAGGAAGCAAGAGATAAAACTGGAGTGGGAAGTGCTGATGAAAGAAGAGTACACAACACTACCAATGATCCAACTTCCTTGAGTGAACCAGGTATTGGAGCAACTCCTGAGAGATTGAATCAACTGGAATCTGTACAGATGGTTTACCATACCTACTTGAAAGAATACATCATGTTGTATTTCATGACAGATGGTAGGGTTTATCATATAAGACAAAATGCCATTCCATTGAAGTATTTTGAAGAATTGGAGCATGTACTTTTCTTACTTCAAGTGGATGACAGAATAACAGGGACTGCTGCAAACTACTTAAAAGAACAGATTCAGAGACAGAAAAGGCTTTATTCTGTTAAGTCTGACAGCACATATGTTCCAAAGTACAGAGATCATAATGGTGATATTGTTGATATGAAGCCTAATACTGCACAGATCAGAACATATCTTGGTATTAAGGGACTTGAATTCAATATGGAGTCTGACAAAGCCTATGTCATAAGACTAGATCAGGAGTTGAGAAAAGCAAAGATCAATGATCTCAGAGCTGCAATCTTTCAAACTGGTGAAGATACTGCAGAGCTTAAAGATGCCAAAAGGAGAATGATTGATGAACTCAGATATGCTGAGAAATGTTTGTTGAAGAACTATCTCAGAACAACTCCTGACATCAGAGAGATCAGATGATGAAGCCAAGTCGAAGATCTACAACTGCTTAAATTCTGATATTTGTACAGACTGAAGTTGTTATCAGAAGTTGAATATTGGTAAAGCTTTAAGGACTGTAAGTTGTAGTTATCTAGTTTAATTCTCATGCATTTGTACTTAATGTTTTTGACATCATCAAATATCTGTTAAACTTGTATATTATGCTAATTTACAAGTTAGGGGAGATTGTTAGATATATTTGATAATGTCATGGCTAATATAATTTATGTTTAGATTTCAGATCTTACTTAACAGGACAAATCAGTACTTAACTGTTGATCAGTACTTATACTGGAAGTCAGGACTTAAGGATATCAGTACTTATATTATCAGGAGATAATCATCAGAAGTTAGATATCAGAACTTAAGTGCTGAAGGATGATCAGAGAAGGACAGTAGCTGATTAAAGGAAAGAAGATCGAGATAAACATAAGAAGAGATATGCATGAAGAAGGAATTCCGTGAAGAATGGAATACTTGGAAGAAAAGATATCTGATTGATATATTTTAGGAAGCAGAATTATATTCCATATCAATTAGCAATTATCTTGTAACTGTGTAGTATATAAACACAGACACAGGGTTTACACTAAAAGTGTTAATATATATATTCGAGAAGATTATTCATCGTAACCCTAGTAGCTCTCGTGATATTTGTTCATCACTGAGAGGTAACAGTTCCATACTGTAACAGAGTTTATTGTTTCAATAAAGTTTGTTTTCTGTTACTTAATATATTAAAGTTCGATTTGATTGTATTATACACTGTATTCACCCCCTCTACAGTGTGTGTGACCTAACATATAATGATCCAAAAATTACCAGAAAAATACCAAGACTATCTACATTTTATCCTGAATAATTAAAATCAAAATATCTAAATTCTATCAGAAATACACACCCAAATATTATTATCCATCATCAAATAATTCACAAAAATTCACATAAAAATCACATAATAATTATTTATTGATAAAAATAATTATATAATATTTCCCGGACGTTACATCCTTCCCCCCTTAAAAGGATTTTGTCCTCAGAATCATGCTAGGGAACAGACCATGATATATCTTACTTAAAATTTCTCGGAACTCATCACTTTAATCAATATTCAACGGTCCCCTACCGTCATCAAATTTATCAGGTACTCACGTAACCTGAATCACATCTCCATTTTATACATATGGAGCTAAATCACTCTTCCTGGTCACACCTATGAACGTCTTATAAACTCGTTATACCCGTGACAACAAGACCAACTCATTCACCATCATTCTATTTACCTCATTGTTTCAAAGGACTAACTTAATTTACACTAACCTTCTTTTCTTTCTAATTCTAATAGTTCGTGTTCATGAACTTTCTATTTTCACTAAGTGTTCTACTTTACTTTTCATGTCTCATTCTGTTCGGGTAGTCTGGCCTATAATCATTTTTAATCGTATTCGAGAACCTTTAATCGATCTTTTATATTTTCCATCTGTCTACATCCGATATACTGAGCTCATGGTCTCTGATGCTTCGAAACGTTCTAATTCTATTCAAAAGCTAAAATTTAAAGGAAAATCTCGGCAATTTCATTTTAACTCACCACTT
This sequence comes from Apium graveolens, assembly GCF_009905375.1. Classification (NCBI taxonomy): domain Eukaryota; kingdom Viridiplantae; phylum Streptophyta; class Magnoliopsida; order Apiales; family Apiaceae; genus Apium; species Apium graveolens. The sequence continues at coordinate 237,290,865 of NC_133655.1, forward strand.
CGTAGTATACTTCAGTTTCTTCTCAATCACTATCGAGTATATTCATCGAGCGAGAATCCTTTACTATCCGAAATGAAATACATTATTTTGGAACTGAATAAATTATAACTTTATTCAAACCCCGGTCTCTTGGTACTAATACTCATTTTGTTGTCATATCAAATTAGATATTAATATGAACTTTGATGCTCACAATATTTCATACTAAAGTCAACATCAATCATCTATATTAATACCACCTTTGATATCTAACAACAAAGTAAGCATCAATATAATCCAGAAGCCGGATCAAAACCTGTTCTCAATTTCTAACTTTTCTAATTCCTTTATCCACTTTCGAGCAATCTTAGCGACATTCACTCTTTACTTTCTACTGTAACGCCTGAGAAATATTATGTATTTATTTTTATCAATAAATAATTATTAGGTGATTTTATGTGAATTTTGGTGAATTATTTGATAATTTATATTAATATTTGGATGTTTATTTCTGGTAAAAATTGAGATATTTTAATTGCCAATTATCCAAAATTAAATCTAAATAATTTTGGTATTTTTTTGGTAGTTTTTGGACTATTATATGATTTTATAAGAATTTATAGAATTACTAATGATTATTTTTACATAATTATAAAATTACTTTTCAGAACTAGAAATCGTCCCACTTCAATTGTTTTTGCGTTTTTACAACCCGAAACTCTTCCGAAAACTCCTTCCTAACCTAATCTGATAATTCTGAACACTTTTCATGTTTGAACTTTTTCGATCCGGGGTACGGTTTGACCTGTACGAGTCCCAGTGTGAAATTTTCAATATGCAAATAATTTTATATACCGATAAAAGTCCCTATTCTCAAAAGGCGAGACATTATTACCTTAATTTCGTATAAAGTATTTTATAGGAAGCTCTGTTGTGATAATTATTCAAATTTGGTATTAAAATCGTATCGTTATATAGTTACTTAGCGGCTAAGTAACCTATTTTCGGATCCAATATGTAAATGTAACTATCGAATTATTAAGTAAACAAAATGTGTGGTGGTTCTGTCAGCTATGTGTTGTAGTGGTATTAATTGTTTGTAATTGGTGGATGTGGAGGTTAATTTTGTGATTAATTATCGAGCTTTATGAACTGAATTCATTTTTAAAGTGATTTTATTGAATATTTATTCTCATAAATGTTAAAATTGCTCCTAAAATTATTTTTGTTATTTTATAATTTTATTTATTATTTTTAGGAGTTTATAAAAGTTAGAAATCAATATATTATTAATTATTTAATTTTAAATGATTTTCTGTCTTCATTAAATTGTAAAATCAGTATTTAATTTCAGAATGTTTCAAAAATCCTAAAAAATTTATTTTATTAACTTTTAAATATTTTGATAATTTCAAATAATCCAAGCAATTTTCTGGCTTTTATTTATCCGCACGTATGTTCTTTAATTTACAAAACGCGGGTCTGATTTGCGGTTCCAAAAATAATTTGGAAATTCTGGAAACTTTATTTTGATAACCTCTAATTATTCCAAAATTTTAAAAATTATTTCCAAGGATCTTTGAGTGATTTTATCCGTTAAAATGCTCGTTAAATTTTGAAGTTCGGTGTACGGAATCAGAATTATCGAAATAAAAAGGAAAAATGAGGGGGGGGGGCGGGTGTTAATCGGGTTTAACCCGTTTTCTCCCTTTTTCTTCTCCCTCATCGATTGTCTATCTCTGCTGCTCAATCCCTCTCTCTCTTGTCTCTCCCGATCAATCTCTCAACCCTTCTCTCTCTCGGTCGATATCCCCTCTATTTTCCCTCGATTTTCTCCCTCTCTCCTCCCTTCTTGTTCTCTCCTGTTTCCGCCGTGTTTTTCCGGTCGCCGCCTTGTCCCTCCGGTTCATTTTCCGGCGGAACCGCCGCCCTATTCCCCTTTCTTTTCCTGTGGTTTACTCGTGTATTTCTCTGTGTTCGTGTGCGTGTTTCTCTGTGTGTGTGTGCACGTACTGTGCGCGTTTGTGTGTATGTGTTATTGTGGTCCGTGTGTGTGTCTCCTGGTATAGCTCCCCTATTATGTTGCTGCCTGCGTTCCTGGCTGTCAGTTCTGGTTCGGCTGCGGCGCGTGTGCGCGTTGTGGTTGTGTTTGTGAGTTATGTTTCAACTGTGTTGCTTTGCTGTGTATTTGCTTAATTTGAATTAATTCGAATTGAATTTGTGGTTTTGTAAAAATTATATTTATTTAATTCCTTTAATTTCTGCAGGAATTATTGACTAATATTTAGTGATATAAACAAATGGTGCGGAATTATAATAATAATCGGTGGAATTTACGTAGGATGCCCGATATAACGGGAACCCGTAAATTTTATCGCCGTCGGCGATGAACCTCGGCGAGCCGACGGTGGATTGTGATGACACAGTTCTGAGTCCTACGAATAAAAACATAAAATACAAAATAAAATACAAAATACGAATAAAAAATTATGAAATGCGGATTAAAACGTAAAAATGCAAGTTTTAATTTATAATTGTTTTAATCCGTGGTTGGGAATTGAATTGTAGTTGGTTTGAAATTGGTTGTGATTGGTTGACGTCGGGATGTTCGACGGGTAGGCCGATAAACAAAGGAAACGCTGCCCGATTTTCGGGAAAATTAATTCCGAAAATACGGGAACGTAACCTGTAATTGTCGGAGACATCGAATGAGGATATAATCAAACTTTACGAAACCTATGTAAGTGTCAAGACAAAATATTTTATGAATAATGGATCACCCTATTTTCCAAAATGACAAATATACATTTTTTCCGAAAATAAATACCGAACCGAGCCTTGAAGATGCAAACCATATTTTCTATGTGTATTTCGATAATAACTATAAATACGAGATGGGATATGAAATCGTATGGGTAGAATAGGATTACGATTTGATATTAAGCTTAAGCGGTTATCTGAATTAAGGTATTTCAACCCTTTAGGTTTTAGACGAAAAATAGAAATGTGACATCGGACTAGGAACGATCTGGTGATTAGACGTCGAGATCAACGAAGTTCCAACCGAAGGGTCTGAATGTTGGGATCATATCCAGAATATGTTAGTAGTTTGAAGATAAAACCGAACGTGCAAGTTGAACCAAAGTCAACTAGTAATAGCGGTTAAAGCTTATCGAGGTAAGTATTCCCGAACTTTCTTTTAAATACTGCAAGCATTCCTGATTTTTCTTTTAAAATACTGCAAATATTTATTCGCTCCTATTCTAAGTTCAGAATAGTTAACTATTTTACATTTCGCTGCAATTACTCATATTATGCATGTTCTTTTTATTCTTGTTCCTGTAATTCGATTGCTCTCTTGAGCAAATACCCATTCTTTCGGGTTATTTGCGAACCCTGAATTGGGATGTTTTGAATTCAAAATGATTTGACATCAAAATACTCCATGGGCTGGATAATGATGATGTTTTGGGAATTAAGTGTGTCTTAATCCTGAGGACCGGGATATGAGTGGTGCCTTGAGATGGGCCGTAGTGCCTGGGGACCGGACCCGACTGGATCTATATATTGAGATATAGATCTGCATTATATTCTGACTGATCAACAGAATATGGATGCGAACTAGTGTCCAGTCTAATTTGTTGTTGATCGCCATTAACGACATTCTCTTTCGAAAGGTTTTCATGATTCCAAAACCGGACAGAACCCTGATTCAGGAGATGAATCGGGGAATCGCTTGTCATTTTGAATTTATAGTTAAAGGCTGGTGACAGCCAACGTTTATTCGCTCAACTCACTCAAATGAATAGAATGGGTTAAAATTGTTTTACGATTTTGTCCGGAAGTTTTTCTTTTGATACTAATGCTTGAAGCTCAAATTATATACTTGCTGGGCATTTTTGGCTCACTCTTGCTTTGTAAATTCTTATTTCTGCCAGAAACATATAAGGATAAAAGTGAATAGCTTTGATAGACAACAGGAGTTAGAGAAATTTTCGCTGTGAAATGTTGAAGATGTTAGAAGATTGTGACAAGAGCATTAGTTCAAAGGTATTTATAATTGTATTCTAGTTATTGTGAGTTGTAAAGGGTTAGATTCTTGTTTCATACCATAACCTGTAAACGATCCAGATTCAAGGGGTTAATTGAATATTCTTTTATTTTGTGTAAAGATTGTTTAGTGACACCAAATCCTGACCCCAGAATTGGGTTGTTACATCTACTCTAGACATCTGTCTCTAAATGGACCCTTCCTGGTTGGTAGTTAACCAAGCAATCATAGCTCATAATCAATTATAACCAGAATTCATATCTTTGAAACTGATAATGTAGTTGCTATTTTTCAACTCTTCGTAGGCATATCTTCAGGCGTTCAACTTGGTCTTCCTTAGTCCTTGAATTAGCGATGATGTTATCAATAAATACAATTATACTATCCAAATACTCCTGGTACATTATGTTCATTTAATCTTCAGACTTACAATTTCGGATAATCGATGCGTAATGTCATACCTCCATTCTTTTTTTCCCATGATCACTTTTGTGCACAGCGCAAAACACTCTTTATTTTATCATTCTTTCATTCCATATTTCTGAAGTTTTCCTTCACTCATTATTTCATTCCTATTGAGTTATATGATAGAGGGCTTTTGACACCAGCTTGACTCTGTGCAGTGACCGACGAGAAATTCTTACTCCTTCCCTGAGGTAACCTTGGTAAATCATTCGTTCGAACCTCCGGGACTTCACTTTAATTTTAAAAAATTCCGACATGAGATTCATTGTAACGTTCTTCTCTAACAGTTTGCCATAAATACCTTTGTTTAACCTTTCCTGTTTACACGCATTTTTGGAACGAATTAATATCTCCGATTATCGGCGTTTCAACTCATTCTCCTAACAGTTCTGGCACAACCGACGTTCCCAGCTTGCATATATCCTGGATTATTTTATAAAATTACTTTATCATCCTTTTGATTCCACTTCTTATTTTAATTAGTTCTCCACTCTCATTGTTCATTATCTCTTTTAGACATAAGGAATCTCTTTATCCTGATGATACTAATCTTGTTCGTTATTAGATAGATCATTTATGGAGTTAACACTGGAATAAAGGATTTTATTTATAATATTTAAATTCTTATTAACAGAATTATTAAAATTCATCGGTAGCTATTTCCTTGGCCTCGCTTAAGTCATCCTTAATCGCATCTTTGGCTTTCCCCTATTGATCAACATTTCTTTTTCCTGGGTTCACATGTGGACTTCATCAATCTCCGTCTTACATCAGATACTTAGGTTTGTGAGCTTTCCGCTATTTTACAACAACTTCCATTTAATTGCCACTCAAATTGAGTATGCATTCAAGTCCTTCATGGACCGTCATTACAATTGATAAACTCTCTTTGTTTTGTATTACATCTTCAGTTCTTAAAAACATTCTTCTTACTAACATGTACTAAATACTCTCTGCTCCTCTTATTTATCAAAAAGGACATATTTATCTAGATAAAATCTCGCACAGGCTTGCACTAACATCACGCTACTTTTACTAAATTTCCACTTCTGTTGATGCCATTACTTCCTCCAAATTGCTAATTGCTTTGAATTCAGATCTGAAAATCATGTCAGAATTTGACTTAATCTAATTGGAATTGACCTCCATTTAACTGATCATTAGTTGGTAAAATTGATCAATTAACTCTTTTAATTGACCAATTAAACCAAGTGAAGACTAGCTAAATGAATTCAAAGACCAATTACATAGAGTCAATTTAGTCGTAACAACTTTTTCCAGGAATCGAGATCGCAATCATTTAGAGTACTGATGAGAACGACAATATACTTCTTTATCCTTAAAGGTAGGGTAATTTCTGAGAATTTGGGCAGCACTTCCCCTACACCATTGACTACCAGTCGGACTCACGCTGACACCATCAATCAACCAAGTCATCCCCAATCATATCCACCCACTTCCATCAACCAAAATCATCAATTTACCATAATTCACATTTTATCATTTTGATCAGCATCTGACTGGCATATCATATATCTCTTTAATTGGAATTGGGTCTTACACCAACAATGATTAATATAACCATACCTTTCTCAGTTCTTTCAGAATATTACGAATTGTTATTAATGAACTTAAAATTTGATTTCTCGATTCTTTTAATTTATTTCTAACCATTATTAATCGGTTTATCTTTTAATAACCACGCATGGTCTTCATTATTATCATCGCAGTCTGATGGAAACTTAATTGTTATATCATTATTTCTTAAAAGATTTCACAGTCGAGTCACCATTGCTTCATCTTCACTTATGTTCCCGTATCGAACTTTCATCATTGGTCCGATTATGGGTATTAAATTAACCATAACTTATTTACTTAAGTTAGGGAACTTCACAATTCCTTGAAGAACACGTTCGAAATTTGGTTACAATTAAAATTTCTACTATCTTGAATCTTCACGATAAATATCTCCCCGCGACGAAGGGATGCTCCACGTAGTAATCGCCTGTCTGAGTCATTGTTCAGAACTTCCTTGATCTTTGATTGTCGTCCCGACACTCGTTTTCTTTGTCTGATATACACAGCTTTACTTTCTTATTTTATAATTAATGTATTTATTATGGTTTACTAACGACTCATTTCTCGTCAAAATCTCCTAATTTGCAATGCATCGCGTTAACACAATCTACCATACTAGTGAGATTCCCGTAACAAGAACAACTGTTTGACTTGATGTCTTTGCCATGACCGTGTTGTCGGTGTATCTATTTTTTTTTCCTTGTTCACAAATGTCCACCATTAATTTGTTTGCAGTCATATCTATGTTCGTTACGAATCTTTACCTGTCACACGGGACTATTCCATCTCTTTTGAAATCATTAAAGAATAGATTCTACGCAAGAGGGGAGTTTGTGGATATGGTTTTGATTGAAAAACTGGATAAGGAATAATAATGCAACAAACAGTTGGAAGAATTTGTAAATCAATAAATTGAAGGAAGAAGAATGAGTAAAGAATGAGACAACCATATTCGTACTCAAGATGGCCAGTCTTTCATAATATATGGCATACAACACATGATTAGGTGGCGTCCTACCAGACTCTTCGTCATTTTGACAAAGCCTCACACCACAACACAGTTTGTCTCAATCAGGAATTAATAATTTTGAGAAAAGAAACAATTCAGAAGGAATACAAGAAATTTCCTTTCGTTTCCATCTCCTATGATTTATCAACAGAAGAGCTCATACGTACTTAAGACTCAAGAAGAACATATGCTATCGTATTAAAGGAAAGAATGTTAGTGTTGATCACCTTCCATGCTTCACTTACATATGCCTTCAAGAATCATTCAAATGAGAGATTCACCGTTTAAGTCACATTATTGCTTCGGAATGTTGTCTGGAAATGCCTTCAAATCCAATATTTTAATGATTTGACCATAATTGCGTCCTTGCGAAATTTATAACCACTGCTTCAGATTCCATTTATGCCACATAAACTAACCATCGATCACGCAACGCCTCAATTTCGTTGATAGAAATATGATTCTTCTTCCACCATCTAGAAGATTCTTTCATTTCCTTCAATCATCCTCCGTCCATTCGAATCACGAATCTCGTTAAATTTTAATATTTTTATAAATTGGGTAAATAATATTTTAACATGTTGATTCAATTATTGATTTTATTAAACAAAGTTTTCTCTCGTCTTTTACAGAAAACTTTAAACTTTCTTCTTACTAGTGGGTCTACTTAGTCCTCCAAGTCTAATTCCATTATTCTTTTTAGGTCATTTTCTGTTTATAATAACAAGAACATAAATAGTAATTCGACAACCAAATTGTAAAACTCATTTCATACAAAAATCCTCTGAAAGTTGGTTAAGAAAATCTTTTCCGAAATCTCATTTTAAAGTTTTGGAAATCAAATATTTGATCGTCATTACTATATAAGCTACTTGCTATTTTTATGATTTACCAATGAAATGTCTAATTAAAAGGATGCCCATATAAGGGTCCCTCCACTTTGGTACGCCTTCTATTTTTCCTTAGATTTTGCTCGCATTCATTAGTCGATGAAACTTTATTTACCGTTATATGCCATTTTATTCCTAACTCGAACCCAATGCTGACGTCTTCCATTATCTTTCATATTCTTTTCGTCGTCCTTGACGTTATGCTTACAACCATGCATGCGATTCGATGTTCTGTCTGTAGATAGGGCGCACCTTCTGGCTAGTCTTACCTATATCTAGTAAGGTAAATATCATTCCTTGCGCAGCTCCCGATAAGTGATAAGAATCTTCCCGCAACGGTGGTGCCTTCAAAACGTGCAACGTTGGTTCTTCATTAGCTTCCATCAACTCATTGCCTCTGGCATGGAACTCGTCCTAATACCTAAGTTAAATCGTACTAATACTCACCTAGCTTCCCTAACACAAGTGCTCGCAACATCAATCGCATTTTCTTCAAAACCACATGAAAAGTAGGGTAACATACCCAGTCTCCGTCGATCCGTCGATTCCTCATTATTGTAGGATCTGAGAACTCAAAATACCTATAACGTTGCAATATTCGCCTTACACTTTCTCAACAATCCTATCTTACCAACTCCATATCAGATCTGCTAACCCTAATTCGCACTCCACTCAACTTAACACGAGCATGCCTAGGGTCTTTCCCATCTCAGATGGCCTATTATTCCTATCTTACACTCACCTATTCTTATTTCAGTGACCAATAACCTGTAGCTCTGATATCAACTTGTAACAACCCAAATTCGGGGTCAATATTTGGTGTCATTAAACCATCTTTATATAAAATAAAAGAATATTCAGTTAACCCCTTGAATCCGGATCATTTACAGGCTATGGTATGAAATAAGAATCTAACCTTCTACAATTCACAACAATTACAATACGAGTGTAAATACCTTTATGCTAATGTCCTTGTCACATTTTTCTAACATCTTCATCCTCTCGCAGCGGAGATTTCTCTAACTTCTATTATCTAACGAAAGTTATTCACTTCTGTCCTCATCTGCTTTTGAAAGAAATAAGGATTTACAAAGCAAGAGTGAGCCAAAAATGCCCAACAAGTATATAATTTGAGTTTCAATTATTAATATCAAAGGAAAATTTCCGGACAAAAACTTTAAACAATTTTAAACGATTCTATTTATTTGAGAAAGTTGAGCGAATAAACAGTGGTTGTTACCAGCCTTTAATTATAAATCCAAAAATGACAAGCGATTCCCAGATTCATCTCCTGAATCAGGGTTTTGTCCGGTTTTTGGAATCATAAAAATTTTCGAGAAAGAATGTCGTTAATGGCGATCAACAACAAATTATCAGTCAGGATACAGTATAGATCTATACCCAACGTATAGATCCATTCAGGTACCTAGGCAACATCGCCCAAGGGTCCGGTCCATTCCCAGCCCATAGGATCCAGCTCATCACTGGTCCTCACAATAACCATCCAGCCCGTAGAGTGTTTTGATGTCAAATTATTTTGAATTCAAAACATCCCAATTCAGGGTTCGCAAATAACCCGAAAGAATGGGTATTTGCTCAAGAGAGCAATCGAATTACAGGAATAATAATGAAAGGAATATGCATAATCAGAGTAATTGCAGCAAAATGTAAAACATTTTACTATTCTGAACTTAGAATAGGAACGAAGAAATAATTGTAGTATTTTAAAAGAAAAATCAGAAATACTTGCCTCAATAAGCTTTAATCGCTATTATTAGTTGACTTTGGTTCTACTTGAACGTTCGGCCTTATCGTCAAACTACTATCCCATTCTGGATACGATCCCAATCCTCAGGCTCTTCGAGTGGAACTTTGTTTGATCTCGACGTCTAATCACTAGATCATTCCTAGTCCGATGTCGATACTCGGGTTTTCCGTCTAGTACCTACAAGGTTAAAATATCCTAATTCAGATAATCGCTTAAGCTTAACATCAAATCGCTATCACTTCTACCCGTACGATTTCATAACCCAACTTGTATTATTGAAATACACATAGCAATTATGGTTCACATTTTCGAAACTCGGTTCGGTATTCATTTTTGGAAAGTACGTATATTCGTCATTTTGAAAAACAGGGCAATCGATTATTTATAAATTATTTTGTCTCAATCGCACTTAAGTTCATATAATATAATTATATATATGGTTATTCGACATCTCCGACAATTGCTGGTTACACTCCCATTTTTTCGGAATCAGTTTTTCGAAAATCGGGCAGCGTCTCATTTGTTTATCGGCCTACCCGTCGAAACAATTCGATGTCAATCACACAACAACAACAATCCACAACTACAATTTATAATTCCCAAACACCAATGAGATTTCAATTATTTATTATTGTTATTCGAAATTTTCATTTCGAAATTAATATCACGAACTAATTTATTTAATTAATAAATGTAGGACTCAGATAAAAATCATCACCGTCCACCGTCGGTGATAAAATTTTGCGGGTACCCGATTAAATTTTTGGGTTTCCAACGCAAAATTTCACCAATTAATAATTTCGAATAATTAAAATCATAATTCAAAAATCATAAAAATTCATTCGAGTTTTATTTCCAAAAATATCAGATATGGATTCAATTAACAACACAGAACCCCGACCAGTCCAACAGGAGGATCACACACAACAGGCGAACCACGCGTCACCATTCGCCGGAAAACACAGTGAGGGCGGCGACCGGAAAAACGAAACAGGGAGACGCACGGCAGCGGCACAACCCACACATGCAACACACACAACTTAACACACACGACTCAACACACACAGATAACACACACACGAAATATATATACACAATCGAAGGGGAGTCACCAGGCCTCACCGGAATCAGGCGGAGGCTTGACCGGAAAAGGAACACGGCGGAAGAGAAGAAACGGGAATAGGGAACCGAAAATAAAGAAAGAGGAAGAGAGATTAACAAAGAAAGAGAAAAAGGCAAGAATGAGTAAAGGGAGATTGAGAGAACGAGAGAGTCCAGAGAGATTTTTCCGAGAAAGAAAGGAGAGATTGGGGGTTGGGGTCGAGGGAAGGCGGTGGGGGGAGTGCAGGGATAAATATTTTATTTTCTTTTTGTTTATGTTTTATCCCTTTTTCTGTAAAGCCTAATTTGTTTCGTGTTTCGCAATATAACGGTATAATATATGAATACCGACAAATTACAATATTTTCATATTTATTTGAAATTTACCAAATAATAAATAAAATAAATAAAATGAATAAATAAAATTTCTATTATTTTTGAATCATTTTTTTTGGACCGCAAATCCGACCCATATTTTTACGATTTTAACAAACAAACGGGCGGGTGAATTTAATCCGAAAATTTCTAAAATAATTTTAAAGTTCTCAAAATATTCCAAACTTAATAAAATAAAAATTTTATGATTTTTGAAGCATTCTTTAATTAAATACTGATTTTACAATTAAATGAAATCATAAAATCATTTAAAATTAAATAATCGATAAAATATTGATTTCTAAATTTTATAAACTCCTAAAATTAATAAATAAAATTATAAAGTAACAAAAATAATTTTAGAAACAATTTTAGCATTTATAAGAATAAATATGCAATAAAATTACTTTAAGAATGAATTAAGTTCATACAGCTCGATAATTAATTACAAAATTAATCTTTGCATCCAACAAATCACAACAATTAATACTACAGTGACACATAGCTAACATAATCATCACTTATTTTATTTGTTTAATAATTCAATAATTATATTTACGTATCGGGTCCGAAAATAGGTTACTTAGCCGCTAAGTAACTAAAAAGACGATACGATTTTAATACCAGATTTGGATAATTTTCAAAACAGATCTTCCTATAAAACTCTTTATACCTAAATAAGATAATAATATTTCGCCTTTCGAGAATACGGATTCTTATCGATCAATAAAATGATTAGCGTATCGAAAATTTCACGCCGGGACTCGTACATGTCAAACCGTACCCCAGATTGAAAAAGTCAAAACACGGAAAGTGTTCAGAATTATCAGATTAAGTTAGGAAGTAGTTTTCGGAAAAGTTTCGGGTTGTAAAAACGCAAAAATGGTTGAAGTGGGACGATTTCTGATAAAAAGTAATTTTGTAATTATGTAAAAATAATCATTATTAATTCTATAAATCCTTATAAAATCATACAATAATCCAAAAATTACCAGAAAAATACCAAGACTGTCTACATTTTATCCGGAATAATTAAAAATCAAAATATCTAAATTCTATCAGAAATACACACCCAAATATTATTATCCATCATTAAATAATTCACCAAAATTTACATAAAAATCACATAATAATTATTTATTGATAAAAATAATTACATAATATTTCCCGGACGTTACAATTTACAAAAGCTAATAGCATATCTTATTGTACACTGTGTAAACCAGCAGTTAACTGAGTTATAAAGTTAACACTGGTCTTTTTTCAGTTGTAACAATTTTAGATAGAAAATCTTGTAACACTCTCAAGAAGAATCTAAGCTCTTTATCAACAAAGAGCCTAGAAATTTTGTAGCAAAATATTCTTAATTTTAATATAAAATTAAGTGAGTTTTGAAGATCTGAATTCTTTATTCTTGCAAGTTTAATTTCTGCATAAACAGACTTTCACTACAAAATTTAATTTACCTTGTTCAACCATAAAATATTCAAAAGAAAAGCTTAAAAATAGTAAAACACATTCACCCCCTATGTGTGTTATTCATTTCCTAACAAGTGGTATTAGAGCAAAATTTGAAAGTAAACAGATTCAAGATCTTGGAAGAATGACATAGAAAATCAGTAGCATCAAAATTCCTACCTTTGACAAAGCTAACTACACTCTTTGGAAAAAGAAAATGTTGCTGTTTATCAGTATGGCCAATCCACTCTATATTCAGATTCTCAAAAATGGGCCCTTCACTCGTATGGTTAGAGTTGAAGAATCAACAGATGGTGATATGGTCATTCCAGCTCATTATGCTCTAAAAGATCCTTCTGAGTATTCTGAGCCTGAAAAAGAGAAAGTTTCCCTGGATAGTGGCTTGCAATTGATATTGATTGAGTCACTTGACAATGTGATGTACAACAACATTGTCAACTATGATACTGCCAAGCAAATATGGGAAAAGATTAAAATACTTTGTGAGGGTACTGAAGAAGTTAGATCTAATTAAAGAAGGATATTGATTTCAAAGTATGAGGGTTTCATGGCCAAGCCAAAGGAAAGTATAACAGATGTGTTTGAAAGGTTCAATAAGCTGATAAATGACTTGCAGCTCCATGACAAATACTATGAAGCTAAAGAGGTGAACTTAAAGTTCTTGTATACTCTCTCTGATCATTTGGAACAGAAAATCTCAGCAATCAGGGAAGGGAGAGACTTGAGCTGAATAACACTGGAAGTTCTATATGGAATTCTTAAAACATATGAACTAGAAATGATTCAAAGGAAATCATTGAGATCTGGACAAGGACATGTAGTAGATGGCTCAAGTTCTTTAATTGTCAATGAAAGCCAAATATCTAATGATGAGCCAAGATCTCAAACTTCAGCTGCCTTAACAAGTGAGCAAAGAATAAATGATTCGTAGGAACAAGTTATTCTGGAACTGGAGGAAGATGAGTTCTACACTCTTGATGAACTGGATGAGCTACATCAGTCAATGACCTATTTGGCTAGAAAATTCTATAACATTAGAGTAAAGAAGCCAAGATACTTCAAGGGTAAAGGACAGTCTTTCAACAAAGACAGCAGCTGAAAAGGAAAAGGGAAGTACACTTCTGAAAGCAAAACTGGCTACAAAACTGGATCTGTTGACAGATCTAAGATAAGGTGCTTCAAATGTGATGAACTAGGCCACTTTGCTACAGAATGCAGGAAACCCAAGAAAGCAAAGAAAGACAAAGCTTATCTTGAACTAGAAGCAAAGTATGAAGCTCTTCCGAAGAAACAATAAAGCAAAGCTTATTTTGCAGAGGGAAGAAGTTGGGATGACTCTGAAAATGATGAAGATGAAGAATTTGAAAATTATGCACCCATGGCCTTGGAGCAAGGAGAATCATCCTCATCTAAATCACAAGTACCAACTCTTACCACCATTGATTTAAATGTGAGTCAATATAAGGAAACTGTAGAGAAGATGAGCACAGAAATGTTTCACATTCACACAAGTATGGTTGCTGCTAATGAAGAAGTGAGCAGACTGGCAAGATAAATGAGAAGCTTGAAAGTGAGAAGCAAGAAACTGAATTGTTGTTGGTGGAGCTTGAAGCTGTAAAACAAGAGAATGCTTATCTAAAAAAAGCTCAAGTATGCAAATGAAATTGAAGTAATACTAAGGGATAAGCTGGAAAAGAATGAGGTGAAGTTGAAGTCTTTCAGAAATTCATCTGAGTTAGTTGGACAATACCATGAGAAAAACAAACCATGTAAAAATATTGATATTAGTCTTGACTATGATGCCTTGAACAACAAGAAGAAAGAGATAGGTGACAAAGGAAAAGCAATAGTTAATGAAAATGTTCCAGCTATGCTGAAAAAAGGTTGTATCACCTATGTTTAAGGCATGTGAAGTCAACTTCAGTGAAGAAGAATTGATTATCAAGCAAGAAATTGCTGATGAAGATAAAGAGAAGAAATCTGCAGAATTAACTCAGTCTTCCAATACTGAAGAGAAGCTCATGAACAGATAAAATCCCAAGACACCTGTTAAAGAAACCAAAATTGAAGATGCAAGAAAGAAAAAGAAAAATAGAAATGGGAAAATATGGATAAACAAAAGCAACAATTTTACTTATATTGCATATGTTCCAAGAAAGAAATGTGAAAACTCTGGCTCTGTGAATCACCTAACTCACCTTTGTAAAAAGGCAATTAGCAAGCCAACTAAAGGAGCCTGCAAATATAATGAAGCAAATGCAAATGATCCTTACTCCTTCTATGACAAGTTTGACTGCATTTTTTGCAACTTGAAAGTGATGAAAAGTTGCCACAAACTGAGAGTAGACCTCAAAGAAACAAGAATTGGGTCTATAACAGAAAGGGAAAATGCTCAACAGTCAATGAACTCTATTTTATCTGAAACTACTCATTCTACTTCTGCTAAATCAGTTAACAAGAAGAAAGTACCCAACACTGCTTGGGTTGCTAAACATACTTAAAACTCATTGTGTGTAGGGAAAAGTAAAGAAAGTCATCTGGATCATAGACAATGGATGTTCCAGGCATATGACAGGTGATAAAGCCCTGCTATCACTGAGGAGAAAGTTGGTCCTTTGGTGTCCTTTGGAGACAATAACAAAGGATTCACAATGGGATATGGCAAGATTGTTTCTAAAAGTATTGTCATTGATGATGTAGCACTGGTAGCTGGTCTTGAAGTGAATCTTCTCAATGTTAGCCAATTTACAGACAAAGGCTTTGAAGTTTTATTTAACAAAGAAGAATGCACTTTTATCAGCAAGAAAACTGGTGAAGTTGCTCTGAAAGGAGCAAGGAAAGGAAGCTTGTTTGTCACAGACTTAGACTCAACAAATAAGGATGGAATTTGTTACTTCTACACTAAGACATCAGAAGAACAAAGCAAGCTATGGCATAAGAAATCGTCTCACTTAAATTTCAAGACAATTAACACCTTGTTCAAAAAGGAGTTAGTAAGAGATATGCCTAAACTGGAGTTTTCTCAAGTTAAAGTTTGTGAAGCTTGTCAGAACGGAAAAATGAAAAGATCAAGTCACAAGTCAAAAACTGTGAATTCTATAAGTGCACCATTGTAACTTATTCACATGGACTTGTTTGGGCCAGTAAATGTCTTATCCATTTCAAGAAACAAATATGCACTTGTGATGGTGGATGATTTCTCAAGATACACTTTGGTAGAGTTCATGCACTCTAAAGATGAAACTCCACACATCATAATTGAGCACATCAAGAAGATAGAAAACAGGCTGAAGATCACAATTGTGTAAAAAGATTGAGAAGTGATAATGGAACATAATTCATATATGTAAGGTTGAGTGAATTCTGCAAAAGTAAAGGCATTGTTCAAGAATTCTCAGCTGCTAGAACACCTCAACAAAATGGAGTAGTTGAAAGAAAGAACAGAACATTAGTTGAAACTTCTAGAACAATATTGCAAGATGCTAAGTTGGCAACAAGTTTTTGGGAAGAGGCTGTTAACACTGCATGTTACACTCAGAACAGATATCTCATTAACAAGGCACATGGCAAATCACCTCACTCAATCATGTCTAAAAGAAAGTCTATTGTAAAGCATCTTCATGTGTTTGGAAGCAAGTGTTACATTTTGAAAGACAACTCTGAATATGTAGGAAAATTTGACTCAAAAGTCTTTGAAGTAATTTTTCTGGGATATTCATCGGAAAGAACAGCCTACAAAGTTTTTCTGATAGATAAAAAGAAGATTATGGAAAGTACAGATGTGACTGTTGATGATGAAAGTGTCCAGGCTTGGAATGCCTTGATGAAAATGAAGTTGAAGCCCTTGTATTTGAAAACCTCAATATTGATAGTAATTCTGATGGGGAAGATGAAGTTGATGCACAACAGAAGACAAATGAAGAGTCTACTGAACAAGAAAATCATTGAAATGGAAGCTCATCTCAAACACCTGAATTTGATAGCACAAACTCAGGGTAGAAAGAGGAGAATGATCTAGTAGTCATACCAATAATGAAGATAATGATGAAGGCACAAGTCAACAAACTCATACAAGAAAGTGGGATAGAAGTCACACTAGAGAAGCAATAATTAGTGATCATACTGTTGGTGTGAGGACTAGGGGTGCAACTGCTAATGAGTGCTTACATGCATGTTTTCTGTCTCAAGTAGAGCCTAAGAAAATTGACGAAGCTTTACTGGATCCTGATTGGATATCTGCCATAAAGGAAGAGCTGAATCAGTTTGAAAGAAACAAAGTTTGGGAATCGGTTCTTGCATCAAAGAATAGAAGCATTATTGGAACAAAATGGGTGTTCAGGAACAAGATGGATGAAAATGGTATAGTTACCAGAAACAAAGTAAGGTTGGTTGCAAAAGGCTACTCACAAGAAGAAGGAATTGATTATGATGAAACTTTTGCTCCAGTTGTAAGACTTGAAGCAATAAGGATTTTTCTAGCATTTGCTGCACACTCAAATTTTAAAGTATATCAAATGGATGTCAAGTGTGCCTTCATGAATGGTGAGCTAGAAGAAGAAGTTTATGTGCAACAACCGCCTGGCTTTGAAGATCCAGAATTTCCAAATTTTGTGTACAAGTTACTCAAGGCTCTATATGGACTAAAACAGGCACCTAGAGCTTGATATGACACACTGTTAGAATTTCTACTGAAGCATGGTTTTAGTAGAGTTACTATAGACAAGACTCTATTCTACAAGAAACATGGTGAAGATATGATCTTAGTTCAGATCTATGTGGATGATATCATCTTTGATTTTACAAGTGAGAAGCTTTGCCAAAGATTCTCCAAGTTTATGCAGAGTGAATATGAAATGAGTATGATGGGGGAACTGAGTTACTTTCTTGGACTTCAAGTCAGTCAGTGAAGTGATGGTATCTTCATCAGCCAAACTAAGTATGTCAAGGATTTATTGAAAAAATTTGGTATGGTTGATTGTTCACCTGCATCTACACCTATGTCTACTGCAACAAAGTTGGATGAAGATAAAAAGGGCAAGAGTGTAGATATTTCAAGCTATAGATGGATGATTGGATCATTGCTTTACCTAACTGCAAGTTGACCAAACATCATGTTTGCTACATGTCTATGCGCAAGATTTTAAGCCAATCCAAAAGAATCACATTTGATGGCTGTAAAGAGGATTTTCAGATATTTGAATGGAACTCCAAACTTGGGATTATGGTATCCTAAGGGAACTGGTTTTGAAGCTGTTGGTTACACAGATGCAGATTTTGCTGGATGCAGGGTTGACAGGAAGAGTACTAATGGAAGCTGTCAATTTTTTGGACAAAGACTTATATCCTGGTATAGTAAGAAATAACAATCTGTATCAACTTCTACACCTGAGGCTGAATACATAGCTGTAAGAAGTTGTTGTGCTCAAGTGCTTTGGATTAGAAATCAGCTAATGGATTATGGCCTAGTGTTACACAAAATTTCTATCATGTGTGACAATACAAGTGTTATATCTATAGTAGCTAATCCAGTTAATCATTTTAGAATAAAGCACATTGATGTAAGGTACCATCTTATTAGAGAACATGCTACAAATGGTACCATTTAGCTCATTTTTGTTCCAACAGAAAAATAATTAGCTTACATTTTTACTAAACCTTTGGATGAAGCAACTTTCACTAGACTTGTAGGTGAAATTGGAATATTTAATTCTTCATCCTAAGGCAAGTACTCAGCTAATATTTTGCAGCAGATTAAATTCTAATAAATCAATTTTTATTTGATTTAAATTGGAAATTAACTGAAATATGAATTATAAATATTTCAGAAATCTCTGCATATTTATTTTTCAAAATTCAATATTCAACTTGGAATTTTTTAAATTCTAAGTAAACTGCTCAGTTGTTAATTTACATCCTTAATATGTAAAATTAACACAAGGCAGAATCATATTGGTCAAGAGTATATAGAGAACTGAGTTCTCGATAAGTCTAAATGACTTCTCAACAAGTCATTTTAGGACTTCTCGAGTGAGTTCTCGACAAATCAATTTACTGACTTCTCGAGTGACTTCTCGATAGGCTTAAATATGACTTATCGATAAGTCCTTGTAGAGTTCTCTAGTAGTGTTTATTCACAGAGTTCTCTACAAGTACAATTTTTGACTTATCAATAACTCAGAACTGAAATAATTTAATTTAATAAATTTTTTTGGTAAAATACTTTTGGAAAATTTATTCTAATTTTATTTTGAATTTATTCAAATAAAAGTTGGAATTAATTCAGTCCATTTTTTGGACAAACTGGTTATTTATTTGACATCTTGATAAGTCAATTTTTAGTTCTTTGTAAGAGTAATTTAAAATGACTTCTCGATATGTACTTCTTTTCTTAAAATGACTTCTCGATAGAAAAATTCCAAACGTCCATTTTTGAGTTCTCGACAAGTCATTTACTTTTACTATAAATACCCAGACTTCTCGATACATATACATACTTACAACTTTCGAGATCTCAAGTGACCTATCCTTTCAAGCAAAAACCAACTTCTCTCTCGTTTTTACTCCTTTCTCAAAAATTCTTCTTACCCATTCTCACTCACTAAACTACAATGGCACAAAACAATGTTAGAGCAACTATCCCATAGAAAGGAACAAATTATTTGGCTTTTACTGATGCTAACCAAGCCCCTGATAGTTTCAAGGGGTTTGTGAAATTTCTGTCTGAATCTTACATTGCAGGAGCCTTGACTGCTAATCCAGTGTTGTGCCTGGACCTAGATGTGTTGCATGAGTTTTGGACACCAGTTGTGGTAAGGACTGTGATGAATAACAATTTTGTATCTATGGTGGTGACTTGCTCAGTTGGAGGACAACAAATTGAGTTTAATGAGCAAGATGTGAACCTAACTTTGGGATTACCCACTGCAAATCTGGTGGAGGTGCCAACTCCTGATGAGCTGACTGAGTTTCTGGACTTCAACAACTATGATGGAAGAATCAGCTTGTCAAGCCTGAACAAAACTAATCTAAGGAATGAGTGGTCATTCATCTTTGATTCTGTGGTGAGGGCCTTCACATGCAGGAAGACAGGGTATGACAACATTTCAAGTGTTGTGCAAAAGTTGGTGTATTCAATTGCCCACAATAGACACTTGAATGTTGGTATGTTGATCTTGGAAGAACTTGCAACCAGGCTAACAATGCCCCTGACAGCTAGAGGTAAGGAAATTTTCTTTCCTAAAATTATTATGTCCACTTTAAATAATAAAGTAGCAGACATACACTTATTGAATGGTATATATAGTACAAAATAGGCAATTATAAGCAAGTGTTCAAAATTATATTTGGTTCACTTACTACAAAGAATAAGGTAAATATAAGTCTAAGAATCACTCCATTCATGTTGGAGAGGTTTAGGACTTACCCTTACCCTATGCCTGACATGAGATCAGACATATAATATAGCACAACTATGATCCCTGAACCTGTGGAAACACAAACACAGGAATACCCACAGGGATCTTCCCAAGCTGTAACCATTCTTTCAAAACCTCTAGAAGATAGGAAACCAACCACCTCATCTTCTCAAAAGGATGGGGTGAGTAAAAAGAAGAGAAATGGAGTAACCTTACAAGTTATTACTGAGAGTGGTGAGGATATAGCAGAAGCTGAGTCGCCCTTGGTCAAGAAATCCAAATGAAGTAAGAAAACTGAGCTGATCACTCAAGCCACCTCTGTATCCTCCCAACATGATGCAGTTGTAAAAGCACCTAGTAGTGAATCTGCACAGCCTGCACCTGAAGCAATTCAAGTGTATGGTAGGAGAAATAAGGATGGTACACACTGTGAGAGCACATCTCTTGAAGCTCCCTCATCTATTCAGGGGGAGCTTCCAACACTCTTATCTGAGCAACACTCTCTCAAATCTCAAATTTCTTCCTCACCAACTGTACTTGAATTCTACTCTCAAGTGCAAGCTCACTCAAGTGACTTAGCTCAAGGAGCTTTGCTCACCACCCAGACACTCAATTTAGATGGTGAGAGGCTACATATTGGGGTAGACTTTGATGACACCATCAAAACCATGGGGGATTCATCAGTTTTTACTGAAGACCCCATGGATGTCTCTAATGCACC
Source organism: Apium graveolens (assembly GCF_009905375.1). Classification (NCBI taxonomy): domain Eukaryota; kingdom Viridiplantae; phylum Streptophyta; class Magnoliopsida; order Apiales; family Apiaceae; genus Apium; species Apium graveolens. The sequence continues at coordinate 237,311,696 of NC_133655.1, forward strand.
TTCATGTGCAAAATAGTCTTCACAAACTGAAAGGTTTGAGGGTAGTACTCCTGAGGGGTAGCTATCTGAATCCTCTCCAATTCAATTGGAGGTTCCTCATGTAGGAACAACTCCCCTCAAAACCCTAGCAGAAATTACCTTGGCAGTTGATGCTAGGAGTACAATTGCCAATGATCCTATCATAGGGGAGGCAAGTATAGCATATTCAAGTGCCAGTGTGTTGCAAGACACAGAAGAATTTGAGACTGGTGCACATGGAAGTAACCCGGTCAAATCCCCTCCAATTCAATTGGAGGTTCCACAACTAGTGTGGAACAACAACTAGCCATAACCACAGAGCAATTTGTGAGTAAAACTATGACTTCAGTCACAGGTGTTTCCGAACCATCTACCTCACAACCTCAACAACCTCACATTCTCTCTCAGTAGCTGCAAGAATCTGGCTCTCAACCAACCTCTGTAGATGATCTACTAGTAGAGCAGATTTCTGGACTAGCAATCATCTCACAGAATCTTTTGACTTCCAACATGAGCAATCAAGATTATCAAGCTATCATGCTTACATACAATGAAGAAGTTGAGAAGCAGAAAGAGAAAATTGTAGATGATGCAGAACAAGATGAAAATGTGGATGCATGGCTATCTGATGACTTTGTCTTAGAAATGGATCAAGTCTTGGCCAGATTTAGAGAAGAATACATCACTATTCTGAGCAGCAATGCAAAGGCCTTAACTCCATAAGATGTTTATGATGCCATTACATAAGTGTACAAATCTCATCTCAAAGCATTTCATCTGTTTGGTAAAGCTCTTGAAATCAAGCTCACTGGTCATGAAGACAGAATCAGAAAACTGGTGAATGAGAAGATGGACAAGATTATACCATCTCTATAATAGATCGCTATCAAATTCAAGCTTTTTGCTGAGCAAATGTCAAGAATGGATCTTCCTTATATTGAGAAAGAAGTCAAAAATCTCAAACAATCTTTCATCAATCTCAATACTTTGATCCAACAACAAATCACTCACTCAAATGACACTAAGACCAAGCTGGATCAACTTCACCAGATCAGATATGAGCCATCAGCTTTGCTTATGGAAGGCATCAAATAGGCCGTAGATGAAACATTGGGTATATCTACTAGCTCTTTTCAGCCTGGCTCCATCACCACAAACCTCCAAATTCAATCACTACAAGGCCAAGTCTCAGCACTGCAAGACTCCAACTCTTCTCTCACTGCACAAGTTCAAGCCTTGAAATCTCTTGTCAAGAGCCAACAAACAGACATCCAGACCCTGGTGGACTCTCATAAGCATCTTCAAATATAGAATTCTATAGCTTTGGGAGCCATCATGGGAAAACTCAACAAACCTCTACCTTCTCTACCTGAACAGGTAAGGCCTGAAATACCTACTCCCCTCCTCATGCCTGCCAACAAGACTAAGGGGGAGATAGAGGCTAGGCTGGCTCTATCAAGGTCATCTCTACAACAAATCCAGGGTGCTGAAAAGAAATTAAATAAAGAAGTAGATCTTGACATAGAGAGACTTATTAGGGCTGTTGAAGGACCTAGTCTGAGCATAGAATTTGATGAACTACTAAAGGCCCTAAAAGCTTCTCTCAATAAAAATCACTTCACATACAAAAAAGGCCATGGAAAAGACAATTAATTTCATAAGAGTGATCATGGTCAATCAGGACAACTTTTTGCAAAAGAAGGTCGTGATCAATACAAATGACTCAGGGACAGACAGATGTATGCAGGTGTCCCTCAATTACCTTATCTTAAGGAGGGCATCTGAGTTGGATATCTTCATCAACAAAGTCAAAGTTATAACTTATGAAGATACCTTACTATTAACTGAATTGAGAAATGCTCAAGTGGCTGCTTTTCCTGAAGCATATCTATAGCCAAGCAAGGGTATAGCATACATCTGTCCAAACACCAAAAACTTCAAACATTTTCAGATCCCTAAGCAGTGTGTCATGAGCAACAAGAAGCTTATCATGATCCTAGAAACTGGCTTAAAAACCAAGAAGAACAAGAATTTTGATGACATGGAGATGATAAAGCTATTGGGGAGATACTTGAATAATGCAGAAGCCAACTTGCCCAAAACTCAAATCAACAAGGATGACTCGGATGATGATGAGCAGAAGAAAGATGATCAAAATCCTTCTGGCTCAAATCCAAGTCAATCCAGTAAGCCATCTGGCAGTAAGGGTGGAAAGAAAAGAAAGGAGGATGATAATAAAGATGAAAAGAAGAAGAGAATAAGTGAGAGGAGGAGCAAAAAGAATCATGATAGCTCATAAACACAACAAGCCCTAAAAATCCAAACAGTTCTAGCTCAACCTTTATCTCAACCTTTAGAAATAACCATTATAAACATTATACCCTCTCAAACTCCAAAGCCTAAATTTCTTTCCAAACAAACAGCCAATTATTTCCTAAAAATTCCAATCACCACAAGTGTTATGGATTAAAAACTAAGATATATAATTGTTGTATTTATTACTAAGGAACGTGAGCTTCGAGGCTCGATTTGACTGCTCTTGTGTTTCGTGACTCAATCTGCCTTAACAAGATGCCTACGTACCTTGCTGATTGCCAAGGATCAAGTCAAAAAACGTAGTTCTTGGTGATACTTGCCCTCGGGGCTATGGCGGCGAGGGCTCACCAAGGACGTAGTGACTTTCATGTCCTCCAAGGACTAAGTCTAAAACGTAGTTCTGATTGGTGGGGTGAGGCCCCTTATATAGATGTTGGGAGTCCTTGAATTGGACTTGGGTTAGGAGACTTGGTGGGCAAGTCTCATAATTAGAATGGAATTTGGAGTCCTAAGTGGTAGGAAACTGATTCCTTATCCTTTTAGGTCCCTTGGAGGCTAATCTACTAGGATTTATATCCTTATTGGGACTCTTCTTAACAACTGATTTTTCCCTTATTAATTAATTACGAAATTAATTAATAATTAGGGTCTTGGGCCTTTTCTAATGGGTTTAACTGTCAGCCCAATGTCAATACAATTAATGCGATATTATTTACGCAATCAGGGTTTATTTTATTCCCAATCATTTACCCCCCAACTTCTGGGAAACCGTAAAAGATTTCGCAGAAGTTAAGTTCATTCGTTCCCTTACAGGGTATCGTTTTGGCGTAAAGTGTGGAGCGACCTACACATTTACAACAATTTGCCTTGTACACGGATTCAGGGTTGTTTTTTAGAACTTCCCTATCATTTTCTTACCTTTTTCCCTTTCTTTAGAAATTTTCTGGTATTTTTCAGGAATTTTCCCTTAATTTTTGGGATTTTTCTCCTAATTTTCAAGAATATTCTGATACTCACAGATATTACTTCTTTAATATTTCAAGAATATTTTATCAAAAATAATTTTTGAAATTATTTTCAAATTTTCCCTAATTTTTCTGGGATTTTTCTGAAATTTTCAGCCCTTTTTCGACCAGGATTCTAGTCGAAATTTCGACCTGAATCCTAGTCAAATTTTGGAGCAGCATTTCAATTCTGATCGAATGATTTCGACTAGGATCCACGACCTGGATTTTGGTCGAAATCTATGTCCTTCTTTGTTTCCTAGTCGTAAGGTTTCGACTAGGATTTACGACCTGGATTTCGACCAGGATCCTAGTCGAACCCTCGACCTAGATTTTAGTCGAAATTTCTGTGCTTATTTGTTTCCTGGTCGTAAGGTTTCAACTAGGATTTACGACCTGGATTTCGACCAGGATCCTAGTCGGACCCTTGTCCCGGATTTTGGTCGAAATTTCTGGCCTTGTTCTCGAAAAATATTATGCTTGATTCAGGAATTCAACCTCAATCCTGGTCTTATTTACCTGGACTTCGACCTCAATCCTGGTCTGGACTTCGACCTCAATCCTGATCTGGACTTCGACCTCAGTCCTGGTCTAGACTTCGACCTTAATCCCGGTCTGGACTTCGACCTCAATCCTGGTCTTTTTTAACCGTAATTTTCGGGTGTCTGTTCGAAAGAATTCGAATAGAATTCACGACCTCAAATTCGACCTCAATCCTGATCTATGGTCTTTGGATTAGGCTTATTTTTGGGCTAATTTTTCCAAATCCTATTTGGATTCGGGCCTCATTTCTGGCCTTTACTTTTCCAAATCCTTTTTGGATTTGGGCCTCGTTTTGGGCTTCTATATTTCCAAATCCATTAAGGATAAAAAAAATCGTTAAGAATCTTCGAGGACATTCTGGAAGGTTCTGGAATGTGGGCCTTTTCTTATCATGGTGATTAACATAATCGTCCTTTAAGACTATCAATTTGCGTTTAGCCTCAGCCAGACTTTTCTGATTGTTTTCGTTCTATTCTTCATGAAACTTGTTTTCGTGGATGTCCTAGTCTTCACGAAATTTGTTCTCATGGACTCTTTAGCCTTCGCGGAACTTGTTCTCATGGATGTTCTTCTCTTCACGAAACTTATTCTCATGGACTCTTGATAGGCCAGAATCTCACCTCCGTGAGCGTCTTACTCTTCATGAAGCTTATTTCCCTCCGTAAGGGTTCTAGTCTTCATGAAACTTATTTCCATGAAAGTTCTTGTCTTCACTAGGAGCATCTCTTGGCTCTAGTTCATGGTTTTCTTGAAACCTTCTCTTAGGGGCCATCCCTATTAGTTCCGGACGTCTGTAGACGTTCCTTCGAGGATGTCCTAGTCGGCTAATCCTCCATGTGGAGGAGTCAGCTTCAAGGACTCTTGGTCGGCCGTAACCTTAATGTCTAGAGCTTCTTGGCCCTTTGGGATCCTATTTTGTAGAAGTTCTTGAACTTCAATATTCTCAATGGCTACTCGGCCTCCTCTGGTCGGTCAAGGGGAAACATTTTTGCTTTCTTGGACAACATGTCTCGATGGACCTAGAACATAAACTATCACGTTCATGTTCTTGATGGGTTCTCATAATTCAAAGGAACCTTGTTAAAGCTGGCCTAACCCCTCTTATTTTTCTATCGGTTAAGTTTGTTTCAATTAGGCGAACAGCTTCCTGAGGCGGGGATGTGCGGGGGTCATGCCTTGTATTTGATACATCTATTCTTTTTAGAACTTTTAATACTTCACAAATTAAAGGAGGAGCCTGGCTAGCTTAAGGCATCTCTTGGAGGCCGGTCTGCTGGAGTTTGTAATGTAGACTTCAATTGACCATATACATTTCGTGAAGTTAGCTTTCTAATATCTTTTTCTTATTTGGCCAACGCCTACTTCGCAGCTTCTTTCACTAGGAGTGCAAAATGAAGGAGGGAGCACATGGCCTTGGAGGCATTTGATGAAGAAACTTAAGAGAAAGCTTCAGAACTGGGATTCTAGAGCTCCCTTAGCATTTATCGACGGTCGGAAGACTTATTCAAGATGATGGACACCCATGATGATGAGGTGCGCTCCGTTAATATGTCCCTTGGCTCTATTCATAGCTCTTACCCTGATATGGTAAATTTGCAGGGCTTTCCTAGCCTTTGGGTTGTTTCTGAGGTTGCCATTATTGGCCAATCATCTGATTTTGGACTATAGATTGTTCTTCAGTGTTTAGGCCTTGCATGGCTTTGTTTGCCGTGTGTGGCTTTTATCTACTTGCGGTCCTTCATGGACTTGAACATCTTCAGTGTTTACGCCTTGCATGGCTTTGTTTGCTTTTTCTACTATTTCTTTCAAGTACTTGTACTATTTTATGGGAGTTAGTTTGCTAGCCTTTTCATAGCTTTCCCTTATTTTTCCTCGTACTTGTACTAAAATAGATAAGCAAACTCAACCATATATGGTATGAACCAAACAGTTCTAAAACAAGTTTATGAAAACTCTTGGGATTCATCCCTTACACAATTCTTAATAATCCTCAAACTAAAACATGTAAATTCTAAGCAAGCAAAGCTTCAAGGTGCTTTTCAACCTACTTGTCATCTTGACAAGTGAGAATCATACTCGATCATTTTACATGTAGTAAACCTTCAGGTTTTGTGCATGCCAAGTTCTTGAGATTTCAAAACCATCCATAATCTCTAGCTTGTAGGTTCATCTTCCCTGAATACTTTTGACCTTGTATGGTCCTTCCCAATTTGGGGCAAGCTTCCCTTTCTGCCCTATACCAGAAGCTTCCACCTTCCTTAAGACTAAGTTACCCTGTTTGAAGAACCTTTCTTTAACCCTCCGATTGTAGTAGAATGAAGCCTTTTTCTGATATTCCACTATCTTCGCATGTGCCTCATTTCGCACTTCATCAATTAGATCCAGGGCTAACCTTTGCCCTTCCTCATTTTCCTCAGCATTGAAAGCTTGAATCCTGGGGGAGGAATGTGATATCTCTACAGGAACAACTACTTCTGCACCATATACTAACAAGAAGGGAGTTGCTCCAGTCGTGACTCTACAGGTAGTCCTATAGGCCCATAGTATTGGGAGTATTTCATCCACCCAGTTATTCCTTGACTTCTCGATCCTCTTCTTTAGTCCATCCAGGATTATTCGATTCGCCACTTCTGCTTGCCCATTGGCTTGCGGGTGAGCCACAGAGGTGAATCACAACTCAATTTCATTCTCCTCACAATACTTCTTGAATTCCTCATTGTTGAATTATGTTCCATTGTCAGTGACTAGGATGCGGGGAATTCCATACCGGTACATGATATTTTCCCACAGGAATCGTGCAACTTGCTTAGTTGTGATTTTGGCCAAAGGCTTGGCTTCAGTCCACTTAGTAAAATAATCAATGGCTACAATCAGGAACTTCCTTTGTGTCGTGGCCATGGGGAAAGGCCCCAGTATATCCATTCCCCACATAGCAAAGGGGATGGGCGAGTTGATGGAGGTCAGCATCTCGGGGGGTTGTCTAACGACTGGTGTGTGCTTCTGACAGCGGTCACACTTTCACATATTTTTTGGCCTCAGCCATCATTTCTGGCCAATAGAAGCCTAAACGAGTTATCTTATGAGCTAAGTCCCTGCCCCCCAACTGTTGCCCACATATGCCCTCATCGGGCCTGAGACACCTTAAGTAGGGAACCACGAAAGATCTTTTATACAGAATTCCATCTATCAAAGAGTATCTTAGTGCTCGAACAACCAATTTTCGTGCTTCAGTAGCATCATTTGGCAACCAACCGGTTTGAATGTGAGCCTTAATGGGATCTATCCATGATGTTCCCAGGCCTATAGGAGCCACAAGCTTAACATTAATGCTCCGTGTTTTCAAAACGCGAAAGTATACACTTTCAGAACTTTCTTCTATCTCAGATGAAGCAAACTTTGATAATGCAGATGCCTTAGCATTTTCCTCCCTTGGAATGTGCTCAACATGGCATTCATCGAATAGGGTCATCACAGCCCTTACTAGGTGGACATACTTAGCCATCGTATCATCCCTTGCCTCAAACTCTCCCTTTACCTGGGATATGACCAGCTTCGAGTCTCCAAGGACTTTTAAGCTCTTGACTCTAAGTGTCCCTGCTAAGCCAAGACCAACTATCAGAGCTTCATATTCTGCCTCATTGTTTGTGGTTGGCATACTCAATCAAGAACCCATCAGGGCTTTGTAAAACCAAACCTGTCCCACTTGAATTTGTTTTTGATGCTCCATCAAAATAGAGAACCCAATATTCTTTCTCCTTATCATCCTTTTCTTTGTCCCCCTTATCAACTTCCTTGTCCTGAGCTATGGTATCTTCCTGCCCCCCGACTTCTTGGTTCGGTATGGTACATTCCACCACGAAGTCAGCCAATTCCTGGGCTTTTATTGCCGTTCGTGGCTTATACTTGATGTCGAATTCTCCCAGCTCTATTGCCCATTTGATCAGTCTCTCACTAGCCTTAGGACTATAGATTATATTTCTCAAGGGTTGATTTGTTAGAACCTCAATTTGATGAGCCTGAAAGTAAGGACAGAGCTTTCTGGAAGCCATTACCAGAGCTAAAGCAAACTTCTCAATGGTTGAATAATTCAACTCAGTTTCATGCAGAATTTTGCTGACATAGTATACGGGTTTCTGGATTTTCAGTTCCTCCTTAACCAACACAGCGCTCAAGGCACTCTCTGAAACGTCCAAGTACAAGTATAAGATTTCATTCAAAGCTGGCTTGGCCAATAACGGGGCCTGGGCCATATATTTCTTTAAGTTTCTCGAATGCCTTCTGGTTTTCCTCATTCCATACAAAGTCCTTAATGTTCTTTAGTGACTTGAAGAATGACAAGCACTTGTATCCTGACTTGGAGATGAATCGTTCCAGCGCAGCAACCCTTCCTATGAGCTTCTGAACATCCTTGACAGTTTTTGGTGGTTCCATATCCAGGATTGCCTTTATTTTATCGGGGTTAGCCTCGATCCCTCTCTTGAAGACCATCAATCCCAAAAAATTTCCAGACCCTACTCCGAAAGCACACTTTGTAGGATTTAACATCATCTTGTGGTACCTCAGGACCTCAAAAGCTTCCCTCAAATGGGTTATATGGTCAGTCTTTACTAGATTCTTGACTAACATGTCATCGACATAAACTTCCATAGTCTTGCCAATAAGATTCTTAAAAATTTTATTTACCAACCTTTGATAGGTGGCTCCTGCATTCTTAAGACCAAATACCATAACTAGATAACAATAAACACCAAAGTCAGTGATGAATGATACCTTTGGAATGTCATCCTTGTGCATCTTGATCTGATTGTATCCACTAAATCCATCCATCAAGATCAGCATTTCATGCCCAGCAGTGGCATCTATCAAAGTATCGATCCTTGGTAACGAGAAACAATCCTTAGGACAGGCATCATTTAGATCAGTGAAGTCCACACACATCCTCCATTTTCTATTGGCCTTCTTCACCATTACAGGGTTTGCTAACCACTCTGGAAACTGAATCTCCTCAATGAAACCAGCCTCCAAAAGCTTCTCCACTTCCTGTTTTATAGCTTCTTGCCTTTCTGGAGAAAAACTTCTTTTCTTTTGTTTCACTGTCTTCCGATTAGGGTCCACATTCAGCTTGTGAGTAATCAGTTCCGGGTCTATGCCTGGCATATCAGCCGCTGACCATGCAAAAACGTCATTATTTTCTTGTAAAAATTTCACCAACTTCCCTCTAAAGGGCTCCTCGAGCGTTGCTCCAATAAAAGTCACCTTCCCAGGATCTTCGGGGGCTAAAGGAATTAAAACCAAGTCTTCTGCTGGCTTTCCTCTTTTATCATCATTCTCTCGGCTATTTAGATCTTCAATAGGAAGAACCTGCCCCCCAACTCCATCTGCCCTCAAAGAGGCCACATAACACCTTCTAGCCATTTTTTGGTCTCCTCTCTCTTCTCCGATCCCTTCCCGGGTAGGAAACTTCATAACTGAATGGTAGGAGGAAGGGAATGTCTTGAAGGCGTGTATCCCTGTTCTTCCCATGATAGCGTTGTAAGTTGAACTAGCCTTTACCACTACGAAGTCCAACATCTGAGTTGCTTGCCTTGGTTCCTGTCCTATGGTTGTTGGCAACTTGATTATCCCTTCTACGGGGCACTCCACTCCCGCAAACCCATATATTGGCATGTCGGTTGGGGTCAATTGGGAGTCATTATATCCCATTCTAAAAAAGGTGTCATGGAACAAGATATCCACTGAAGCACCATTATCCACAAGGACCCTTCTCACTAGGCTGTTCCCTATAATCGGGGTTATGACCAACGGGTCGTCATGGGGAAATTTCACACCCTCCAGATCGGCATCATCAAAAGACATTGTTACTCCTGTCCTGGCCCTCTTCAGGGCTTCCCCAACAATATGCATAACTTCTCGAGCATATACTTTCCTGGAGTTCTTGGATAACCCAGCAGCAGTTGGTCCTCCAAAAATTGTGTTGATCACAGGTCCTCGGGGGCGCGTTCCTCTGAAGATTGTATTTATCACCGGTCCCCTAGGTTGGGGATTTCGCCCCTGATCTTCTTGATCTCTCCTTCGGTCATCAAATTTTCTTCTTACGTTGCTGCTTTTATCCCCTCCTTCTCCAGTGTATTTGTTCAATCTTCCTTTTCGAATGAGGAACTCAATTTTATCTTTCAGCTGTCTACACTCATCGGTGTCATGACCAACATCTTTGTGAAATCTGCAATACTTGCTTTTATCTAGCTTTGCAGGATCAACCTTCAAGGGCTTAGGCCAACGAATATCTCTATCTTTCTCGATTTCCATCAAGATCTGGCTTCTAGGAGCATTCAACTTAGCGTATTCAGTGATTTTTTGCCCAGGACCTCCTTTCTTGGGGTTTGAATCAGTGTTTTGCTCGGTTCTAGGATACTTGTCCTTGGAGATATACTTAAGATCAGTTTTTCGCTTCTTGCCTCCAGTGGGCTCATTACTCACTACGGTCTTCCTCATGCTCTCTTCCACCTTGATGTACTTCCCTGCCCTATCTTGGAGCTGCAACATGCTTTCAGGGGGGCGTTTGGCCAAGGACATCTTGAAAAACTCATCCCTGGTTCCTTGTTGCAGTGCTATCATAACTACCTTATCATCAAGGTCTGGGACTTTTAAAGCCTCCTTTGTGAAATGATTCAGGTAGTCTCTCAAGGATTCCTTTGTTCCCTGCACAATGCTCATAAGAGATGCTGAACTTTTCTCATGTACTCTCCCGCTGATGAATTGCTTAATAAAAGCCTGACTTAATTCTCTGAACGACCTAAGAGAGTTTGGAGGCAAACGACTATACCACCTTTGAGCCATACCCGACAGGGTTTGAGGGAAGGCCCGACACTTAATAGCATCATTCACGGGCTGCAACAGCAGTGCATTAGAGAATGTCCTAACATGATTAGCGGGATCTCTCGTGCCATCATAAGCTTTGATAGTTGGCATCTTGAACTTCCTTGAGATATGGGCATTCATTATTTCTTGAGTGAAGGGTGGAGTAGGATCATCAGGATCTCCAAGGGGAAGAAGATTGCTTGGATCAGCCCTTGGGACAACAGCCCTCCTCTGCACTGGACCATCCAGGTCTATGATAGGAGGAGGATTTCTCCCCCTAGGAGGTACTGGGGGTCTGGTGGTCTGGTGTGCCTCCAAGTCGCGCCTCAGCCTTTGAATCTCAGCCTCGTGAGCCCTGATCCTTTCCTGCACTTCTTGGGGATTCGTCCCTTGGGTGCTTTGAGGGCATTGGCTACCATCAGCCATCGGCTCTTTTCCAGCACGTCTCCTTCTTGGGGCTACTTCATCATCCGAAGATTCGGAGTCTCTCTCAGTGTAAGGACCAGAAAATTCTTGATCCTCAGGGACAGGAGCCAAACCTCGTATGTATGGGGGCGAACGCCCTCATGCTTCACTCCGTCCAGCATGTCCACTTCCTCCAACCTCGGGTTAAAGGGGAATCTCATAAGGGGGGTTAGGAGTAACAATAGTTGAATATTCGTACCCGATGGCTCGAGAATTCACAGGTGCATGTACTTGTTGAACTTGGGGATTCGTACCTTGAGTAGTCGAGGGAATCGTCCCTTGTGGCTGAGGTTCAGTTGCCCCTATCTGGGCTTCTCCTTGCGTGGTTGCATAGGTTGAATGAGGAGGTACCTCCACGGTTGACGAAATCACTTGGGTTGTCCCTGTTGGTGTTCCTCCTTCAAGGGCTCTAACTGTTCTCCGTATTCTCGCCATGGTTGTTGTTGTGCTTTCCCACAGACGGCGCCAAATGTTATGGATTAAAAACTAAGATATATAATTGCTGTATTTATTAGTAAGGAACGTGAGCTTCGAGGCTCGATTTGACTGCTCTTGTGTTTCGTGACTCAATCTGCCTTAACAAGATGCCTACGTACCTTGCTGATTGCCAAGGATCAAGTCAAAAAACATAGTTCTTGGTGATACTTGCCCTCGGGGCTATGGCGGTGAGGGCTCACCAAGGACGTAGTGACTTTCATGTCCTCCAAGGACTAAGTCTAAAACGTAGTTCTGATTGGTGGGGTGAGGCCCCTTATATAGATGTTGGGAGTCCTTGAATTGGACTTGGGTTAGGAGACTTGGTGGGCAAGTCTCATAATTAGAATGGACTTTGGAGTCCTAAGTGGTAGGAAACTGATTCCTTATCCTTTTAGGTCCCTTGGAGGCTAATCTACTAGGATTTATATCCTTATTGGGACTCTTCTTAACAGCTGATTTTTCCCTTATTAATTAATTAATAATTAGGGTCTTGGGCCTTTTCTAATGGGTTTAACTGTCAGCCCAATGTCAATACAATTAATGTGATATTATTTACGCAATCAGGGTTTATTTTATTCCCTATCAACAAGCCAAACAAGTCTCAAGAAAATCTCAACCCTACCTTTAACCAAGCCTTCACTAAAAGTCAATCTTAAATCCGTTGGACTAAAAACTCAGAAAGTCAAGTCTTCTGAAAAAGTTGAAGTCACTGAAAGGGCCATCTGGAACTGTTTCAAGCAATCTAACTTCCTACCTTTAAATTGGTGCATCTATGATGAAGATCATTTTCAACAACTTGCTGAGGAAATAGTCAGATTTTGGGTTGTATCTCTTAGGGAAGTTAGGATTTTCTATGAAGATGGTTCTTTCACCTTTCTTGGCAGTGATCTAATGGATTCTCTCTCTCCCATAGAAATTAAGAGAATAATAAGTTTGTTAAAGGACAAGGATACTACCACAAGGGAATGGAGATCAGTTATAGCTGAGTGGTTGATTGAAAGAGAAGAAACAAGAAAAAGGAATGAAGTTGAAGCTGAAGAGAGAAGGAGAAAGTATGATGAAGAAATTGAGATTTTTATAAAAAGATCTGAAGAGCTTAAGGCAAAAGGAATGAGCAGAATCTCTAAGGATGGGAAATTTCTAAACATCAAAGCTAGTGGATTCTCAAGATTTGGAATAGATTTCCTAGACAGTGGTTATCCAAAGGTAGCAAGATAAAAACTGTTAGGCACAAATATAAATACAGAGGGGGTGAATGTATGTATTTCTTTTTTCGCTAATTAATTACAGCGGAAAATAAACCTCGAAAATGAAATAAACAAACACAAAAAGATTCACAAAATAATTCTTATTATTAAGAAATTAAACCGTAAAGGTTTGCTTACAACTATGAAATAAATAGTTCGAAGCAACAAATATAGAGAGAACCAAAATAATAGCAATCAATTTGGGGTTCTATCTATCACTCTAAAAATTCAAAGCTTCTATCAAAAGATATTAAATACAATCAAGAGAGCTTTAAATAATGAGTGTTACAAGTTTGTAAGACTTTAATGGTGTGAAATAAATTGGGCAGCACTTATCTCCTTAATTTCAATAAATGAAATCAACTAACTCTACAAAAAAAAATCTGCAGAGCTTTAATGGAGTTTTTGCTGAGAAGTTCTACTTTTCAATCTGCTTCAAAATTTGGTTTTGTAGTGGTAGAATTGTAGGAGAGATAAAAAAATTATGTGGTTGTTTTCGGTCCTTTCATTTTTTGGTACCAGGAATATTGTGTGGCGATCAGGACATAAACCAACAATATGTACGCAATTAATTTCTCTATAGCGATCAAGAACACGTGCAAGAGGAGAGACATCAGCTTTTTTTTCATTTTATTTCATCTGTGGCGATAGTAACTGAAATACATCACATGAAATGATTTATTGAATTTCCACACAGGGACAGTTTTGTGGCGATAACAGGAATTAGTGCCGTCTTTTTGCCTTTGGCACATTTGCCTATGGCGACCAGTAGTAGAAGCAGAGCAATTACATTTTCTTTGTTTTGCAGTGTACATAGCTGAAGAGTGAGAGACCACGTGCAAGAGAAACAGACCATCCGCCTTTTGATTGAGGACCACGCGCTATAAATAAAACAAGGGGAGGCTGGCGTGCGCTTACGCGCGCATGAGGAAATGTTAGAAGTCGCTTTGCTGTTTGTTTGTTCCAATTCTTTTGATTCATTTCTTTTACTTCATTCACAGGGTCCCACGACGAGCTCCATAGAACCACAATCAACAAATCAATCTACACAGTTTGGTTTCCATATTTCAAAATCCACTCGGCTATATAAACTGTTATCGACCCTGCCATATTTCATTTGATTGTTTTTCGTGCAAACAATTTCGACTGAAATCTTTTAAAACAAGTCAAATGCATGCACTAAATCTGGTTGGCTTAGGATAAATAACTAAAATATTTGATTAATAAAATAAATAAATAAATGAATATGATTTCATTTATTTATTTAATTTAAAGACAAATATCAGTTTGTTTTTCCAAAATTAAATATTGATATTAGATTAAATAAATAAATGATTTGAGTTTCATTTATTCATTTAATAAAAATAAATTTTAATTTATTTATTTTTAAAATCAAATTGTGATATAAAATTAAATAAATAAATGAGATGATTTTCATTTATTCATTTAATAAAAAATCAGTCATTGATTTAAAAAATAAATCCAGTAAATCCTCCGGTTGTACTCCTCTGTTTCTACAGGCCTTCTAATCTCCGGGATTTTGTACCTTAAAATATTTCCAGACTCCTCGAGTACAAAACCCACTTAACAATGTTCCTAAAAATAATACTTCATTTCCTTTCACGGATCATTGATGTCTCGTGCACGGGTCTGGTTCACAGATGACTAGTTCCGCTCTCAGGCCTTCGTATTATACCCGTATAAACCACTGTTAAGTCTTCTACCAAATATAACCAACTTCACTAGGAATCCTTGAGGTCTTCACACTGATTCTGACAACTGCTTAGAATGACTCCAACCTTATTCCTCCGACGCCTGAACTTATTAATGAACTTCATACGGATCACTGTTGACGTCTTCTTCACTGCAGCTAACAAAACCTTTTGTGCATATACCCAATAACCAATCTGTATTGATCCTAGTGGAACATAGAATATTTCAAAGTCCTTGTTCTATGTTGAGTTATCCAAACCAGTATTGTTGAGATAAACATACAACTTCAATCTTGCTCAACAATCTCCCCCTATTTGACTGTTACACCTGACGGTCAAATAATAATGGAGAAGCAACAGTTTGGAGGATAACTGAACTAACCTTTTCTAAAAATCTTCAATCATCTTTCAACTTTCAATCCGGGACTTGGAAATAATACTATCTTATATCTATCACATCTTCTATAAGCATTCAGCTCCAGCAGAGAACAAATTCTTCTCTCCCTTATGTAAAGTTACAGATAGATACGTCTTCCAAACATTCTCTTCAATAATCTTCAGATCTTCCCATAAAGCACATAGAAAACATTTTGGAACTTGTAACAGAAACCCAATAATCTCTCCCCCTAAGATGAAGAATCCCTTCCTTAGTACAATAAAGTTAGAAATCCCTCTTCTTAGTTACAGAAAGACAATCAGTCCATAATCTCTTCATAATCTCTCCCCCTTAGTTGAGTAATCCTTCAAATGTATTCAGAGTAAAACCTTAGGATCAACCAACCAAGTGAAGAGACTATCTGGTAACCATTTCTTACAGTGCAAGTGTGTGATTTATGTTTAGTGATCTCATATTGTGTTTCACTCCACTCTACACTCAAGTGTTTGTCACTCAGTCTCACAGTATGTCACTCACTCAAAGCTTCAAACATCCAAGTGTACCTGCGAGAAAATCCTTTTCATAGAAAAGTTGTCTTCCACCTTCAAGGATGGAAACTCTCAGTCAAGAGATTCAGAAATGTTCCTCCTGAGAGGGGAAATTAGGATTCTTTTAAGTGGCAGAATTCCTGATATCCCATAACTTCCATGAAGAAGTATACCTTATAAACTTGTCAGTTGATATCTGAGTCCTCATTTACAAGTTGCTATTTTGACTAAGTCAAAATCATAACTAGATTTGAATTCTGGGAAGATAACCAGTAATCAACGATATGCCATTAGGGATCAAAGATTTCTCCTGAAATCTGTGAGGACTTATCAAAGTAACCAACCAGGATCATATGTTCTTATTCAAAATCAGAGATTATGATTAGAACATGATCCAGGATTTCAACCTATTGCCATTGACCTGGATATGGTTTGACAATGATTTCTGCGTCAATACCTTCCTTGTGTGTGTGAATCTCACATGTGTATTGGAAACATTTTAATCAAGGGGTAGTGACTCTTATACAGATGCCCTGGCTGACAGGCGAATTTTCAATAGATAACATTCTGTTGGGAAAATGCACCTAGTAACTGTTTATGTACCTTTTTTAGCTCTATATCCTTTTGAGAGAATGCAGATGGGCTTACAGATATCTCAGGTTATAGATACTCCACTTCTTTGTGAGAGACAGAGCTGTAGGGTTGACCTTTCCTTCCTTATGTGGTGCTTCTTGGCACTATCTTCCTCATTCTCAACACAACTCCATTACCAAGTGGTAATTTTTTCTGATCACTGAGTTGATATCTCAACAAAGTTAAGTGAATCAGAGCAAAATCTGGGGGATGTATTCGAATAAGGTAATGAAATACTGTTTGAGAGGTGTTTGGTTCTAATGACTTGGGATAGAACCTATAAGGTGTGATAGGCTCTTAGTCAGTTCCTAAAACCACTGAGGGTGTTGAAGATCACAAACATCTGAAGTACAATATCAGAGAATTTGATGATCAAGAACAGAGTGATTTCGAAACCAGAAATCTTTTACCTTTACTTACCTATATATGGATTCATGAAGGATGTCTCAGATGATCATGCTTTCTAATTCTTTTGACAATGCTACTCAAACAAATCTCATCAACTCAAAACATTTCAAAGTTAGTCCAATACAGATCAATACTATAGAGGAAAGAGATGAACATTATTTTAAGCTTATAAGACATGCATAAGGTAATCATAGTATAAGAAATATATCAGGATCAAATATCCAGAACAAAATATAAGCATAGCAAGATCATCAGAGTTACACAGAGAGTCAACACATAAGTCATAAAATCAATTAATTATGCCAAGAGTATATCCAACAAGTCTGCACCAATTGATTAATCAACACAAGACTAAACCAATTAAAAACTACTCTTAACCTAATCATGCCACAACTATCACTAGTTATGCTGTATATTTATTCTAGCACAAGACAAACAGAGTTATTCTAGCATGAACAGAAAATCAGAGTGACCAAGGAGTCTGTTGTCAGAGTTGCCTAAGGTCTGAAACTCAACAAACATACAGAATTACTCAGAAAATATGACATAATCACATAAAATATAATCAGAGAAATCAATCTAGTTGCACAGAATCTTAAGCGGGATCTAAGCCTATAAAACAGAATTATAATAGAATCACAAAATATATTACAGAATCTTAAATCAAAGTGCAACAATATTGAGATGTGTGTGTGTGTGCTAAAATAAATATCAATATCAAGAGTGTTTGCATCAGAGTAAACATATAGCATGTAAACATTCAAACAACTCTTATATTGCATCAAAAACTCTAACCTACTTACCACTACCATATAACATGTAACACATGGTAATCAGTTAGCTTCAAAACAAGTTTACAAACATGGATATATATAATGAATAGATATGTAAACTTACTTTCCCCTCATAGCATCATCATCGGGGTTGTAAAGCTTAACCGCACCAAATTACATTTGTTGATTTCCAATTAATTAGACAAATTCAACATGCCAAGTTCACTAACCAACTTATTAAAAGTAGCTTCATCAACTGGCTTCATGAAAATGTCTGTAATTTGATCCGTTGTGGGAATAAAATGAAGTTCCACAATTCCATTCATTATATGCTCTCGGATGAAATGATACCTTATATCAACATGTTTGGTCCTTGAGTGCTGAACATGGTTGTTTGAGATTGCTATGGCACTTGTTTTGTCACAGTAGATAGGAATATTCTTCAAATCAAGTCCATAGTCTCGGAGTTGGTTTCTCATCCAAAGAATTTAAGAACAGCAACTTCCGGCAGCAATGTATTCAACTTCAGCAGTAGATGTAGAAACTGAATGTTGCTTCTTACTAAACCAAGAAACCAATCTTCTCCCAAGAAACTGACAGCTTTTTGAAGTACTCTTCCGATCAATCTTACAACCAGCGTAATCAGAATCTGTGTAGCCGATGAGAACAAAGCCCATATCTTTAGGATACCGGATACCTAGATTAGGTGTAACCTTCAGATATCTGAAAATTCTTTTGACGGCTATCATATGAGATTCCTTCGGATTAGTTTGGAACCGTGCACACAAGCATGTAGCAAACATAATATCTGGACGACTCGCAGTCAGGTAGAGTAATGATCCAATCATGCCTCGATAATAAGAGATATCCACCATCTTACCAGACTTGTCTTGATCAAGTTTTGTGGCAGTTGCCATCGGAGTCTTTGCAGGTATTGAATCTTCCAACTGATATTTCTTCAGAAGATCTCTGATGTACTTCGTTTGACAATCGAAGATACCATCTGAAGTCTGACTCACTTGGAGTCCAAGGAAGTAGCTCAACTCACCCATCATACTCATCCCATACCTACTCTGCATCAGCTTAGCAAACCTTGCACAAAGTGCATCATTCGTAGATCCAAATATAATGTCATCAACATAAACTTGCACAAATATGATATCATCTTTATGATTCTTATGAAATAGAGTCTTATCTATGACACCTCTAGTGAAACCATTTTCAAGAAAAAATTCTGATAGAGTGTCATACCATGTTCTTGGCGCTTGCTTTAGACCATAAAGAGCCTTGAAGAGAAAATAGACAAAATCTTCAAACTCAGGCTCTATGAAACCAGGGGGTTGCTCCACATAGACCTCTTCTTCAAGCTCACCATTCAGGAAAGCACTATTCACATCCATCTGATATACCTTGAAGTTTAAATGTGCTGCAAATGCTAAAAACATCATGATGGCTTCAAGTCTAGCAACTGGTGCAAAGGTCTCATCATAGTCAATCCCTTCTTCTTGAGAGTATCCCTTAGAAACTAGTCTCACCTTATTACTTGTTACAATTCCATCTTCATCAAGCTTGTTTCCGAAAACCTATTTTATACCAATCACTGATTTGTCTTTAGGTCTGGGTACAAGCTTCCACACTTTCTGTCATTCGAACTGATTGAGTTCCTCTTGCATAGCAATCACCCAATCAGGATCTCCAAGAGCTTCATCTACTTTCTTTGGCTCCATTTGAGATAGAAACCCAGAATAGAAACATTCATTTATTGTAGCTCTTCTAGTCTTAACTCTACTGTCAGGATTACTAAGTATCAAGTTCTGAGGTTGGTTGTTACTACATACTCTATGTCTTGGTAGACTAGCCCTTGATGACTCGGCATTTCCAAAATTGTGCTGAGTCTGACTACCGGATTCTTGTTCTTCTCCTTGTTCTGCTCCCCCTGAGTTGTTTCCAGCTTGATCTACAGAATCTGAAGCTTGAGAACTAGTCCCTGAGATAGTGTGACTTGTCTCATGACCATTACCTTCAGAATCTGCATCAGAATTATGATCATCAGGATCATTGCCATTGTCATTGTTTCCTGGAACAGCTTCAGGTTCATCTTCTCCATCAGAAAGGTCTTCAACATCAAGATTATCATTGTCATCTTCCTTCTGAATACTTGAGAGCTTAGCGTCATCAAAGGTTACATTAAGGCTTTCCACAACCTTTTGATCACTAATCACATATACCCTGTAAGCCTTTGACTCCAGAGAATAGCCCAGAAAGATACCTTCTTCAGCTTTAGCATCAAACTTTCCAAGATGCTCATCGTCCTTAAGCACAAAGCACTTTCCTCCAAACACGTGAAAGCATTTCACTGTTGGTTTCTTGTTGGCCATTAACTCATAAGGGGTCTTCTCATATATCTTGTTGATCAGGGTTCTGTTTTGAGAATAGCATGCAGTGTTAACTGCTTCAGCCCAAAAGTAAGTAGGAAGATTGGCTTCATTAAGCATAGTCCTTGCAGCTTCAACCAATGTTCGATTCTTCCTCTCAACCACTCCATTTTGTTGTGGAATCCTTGGTGCTGAAAACTGTCTTGAGATGCCCTTCTCGATACAGAAATCATTCAGCTTTGCATTTCTGAATTTTGTTCCATTATCTAATCTGATTGTTCGCACATGCACTCCAGCTTATAACTCAATCTTATTGATGTGATCAATAATCATATCAGATGCTTCATCCTTTGAATGTAAGAATAACACCCACGTGTATCTGGAATAGTCATCAACAATCACTAAGCCATATTTCTTTCTTGACATAGACATGACATTGATAGGACCAAACAAATCCATGTGAAGGAGTTGTAGTGGTTCAGTGATGTCAGTCATTGTCTTTTTCTTGTCTGATGCCCTCTTTGACTTTCCCTTCTCACATACTTCACAAAGTCCATCAGGACTGAATTCCATCTTAGGCAATCCTCTCACCAATTCCCTCTTAACCAAAGAATTCATGGTCTTGAAGTTCAAGTGGGAGAGCTTCTTATGCCATAACCAATTTTCATCTGGAGAGGCTTTACTGTACAAACACATTACTTGACCATCTGCAGAATTCCAGTCAGATACGAACAAATCACCCTTTCTAACTCTACTGAGAGTCAGCTTCTCATTCTTCTGATTAGAGATCAAACACTTCTCTTTTTTGAACAACACTTCACATCCTTTGTCACAGAATTGACTGATACTGAGAAGATTGTGCATAAGACCTTCAACCAGAGAGATTTTTTCAATGATGACATTGCCAATTTCTAAACAGCCATATCCCGTAGTATAACCTTTGCTGTCATCTCCAAAAGTAACCACTGGGCCAGCTTTCTCAACCACCTTTGATAGCAGGGCTCTATCTCTAGTCATATGCCTTGAACATCCACTGTCCAAAATCCATATGACCTTCTTCTACTTTATGTCCTGAAAATAAAAGTGATTAAGTTTTCTTTGGTACCCAAACTACGTTGGGTCCAGAAGACTTAGAAGCATTTGAATATATAACTTTTCTCTTCACAGAATTGACAGGATTAACAATTTTTGCTTTATCATTGACTATTTCCTTGTCACTTTCTGAAGCACCAACAGACTTGTTCTTGGGCTTGGTGATAGGTGCCACTTTCCTAGCTTTAGGAGGGCTTACAGTCTTTGATCTACCAGTGTTTTTACTAACATGCTTATCATGATCATGAAATGTATTATATGAGTGTGTGGAATCAAGATAAGTGTGCATGAAAGATACTACACATGGCATGCAAACAGATTTATTACACTTAAAAACTTTAGGCATGTTAGGCATGTTATGCACATAAGCATTCTTAACATTGTCTACTTTAACCTTTCTACAAGCATGAGTAAGGTGACAAGCAGAACCACAGTTATTGCATAACTTCCTAGGGCCATTAGTTCCTATCCTGCCATTTCTAGTTCTATTCTTCATATTTTTGGAAGTAAAACCTAGTCCGATAAAAGATAAGTCAGAGTCACTAGCAACAGACGTAGGTTTCTTTTCCTATTGTCTCCTTGAGAGCTCGAGATCTTCAACAAGCATCTCATGATGAATATAAATATTATCTTCATCAAAGGGCTCAACAGTAGCTTTCTTAAATAGAGGCTTCTTAGCTTCCTTAAGAATATGAGGTGTACTAGGGGGATTAACAACTTTCTCTACAGGCTCATTTTCAACTACTCGTTTCTTAGAAGCTTTTCTAAGTTTGTCGTAGTTTAAGCCTATCCCAACCTTTCCACCTACTACTTGATCAGCTATGAGCTTCTTAGCAAGATTTGCAGAATCAGTAAAAGCATGTAATTTAGTTTCTAATTCTGCATTCTTGTTCCTTAGCTCTTCCTCTGTCTCAAGGTTCTTAGTAATCTTAAGCTCTAAATATTTATTGGTTTGCTTAATATTCTAAACACTGACCCTGTCTAGAACTAACTTATCATTTTTATCTTTAACTTTCTTTAGTTCTACTTTAAGGTCTTCGACATCAAGCAAAGTACATCTTAGTCTAGTATTAACATTTCTATACACTTCTTTTACGATATCATGTTGCTCAATGCATTCCTTTGTATTGCATCGTGCCTTAAGATAGTGATGAGAAATAGCATTTTCATACACTAGGATAGTCTGCCTGAAGGCGATACAATGTTCATTCTCACACAATTTATCTGAAGGTAAAGCACGAATAGTTGGAAATGTTACATGAGATGAAGATTCTGCCATCAATGCAAGATTTCCATATTGCTCTTCTTCATCATCAGTGTCATCCCGGCTCTTCCCTTCATCTATGTAAGATTTCACTGGATACTTCCTTGAGCTACCTGAGTCCTTCTTCTAATAAGCTTTGCCTTTATTCTTTCCTTGCTGAGACTTTCTGCACTCAGTGGCAAAGTGCCCAACCTCATCACAGTTATAGCATCTGAACTTGCTTTTATCAACCATCCCTGTCTTGTAACCTGATCCAGAATATGAACTTGTCCTCTGACCACGGTTGCTGCTTCCAGAACCCCTAAAGCCTTGCTTTCTTCTAAACCTAATGTTACTGAACATCCCTGCTAGATTGGCCATAGTAGGATCTTCCATGCTTTGTAGCTCCTCGGTGGTGTAGTAGTCACTTGGACTCCCAGAGAGGTTTCCATCATCCATCTCAACCTCAAAGAGCGTTTCAGCTTTAGACTTAGGTTTTTCAGCAAAAATGTCAAGCTCTTTGATTTCACTGGCTACAAGAGCAGTTGTCTTGAGTAGTTCAGGATTCTTGCTATCAACTGTACCACCACCATAGATGTTCTTCCTTTGTTCTTGCTCCATTTCATGAGTCTTCAGCTTGCCATACAACTTCTCAAGTGTCATGGTTTCAAAGTCAACACGCCCACGAACAGATGAAGCCTTATTCTCTAAGTGGTGAGGTAGGACTAGCATAAACTTCCTGTTGAATTCTCTCTGAGGATAAGTCTTGCCATGAATACTTAATTTGTTTAACAACTTGTTCAGTCTTTCAAAGACTTGAGTAATACTTTCTCTAGGCAAGGACTTAAAGGCCTCATACTGTGAAGTCAAGATATCCAATCGATTCTGCCTGACATCTTCAGTTCCTTCCATAAGCAGTTTTATTGTTTCCCACATGTGCTTTGCACTTTCACAGACCATAATTTGGTGAATCATATCATCATCCATCGAATCCACCAAAATAAGCTACAGGCCTTCATCCAGAGCTATCAGTTCTTTGTCATGTGCACTCCATTCAGCTTCAGGACATGACATTCTCATATTAGGCAACTCCGGATGATCCTTCATTGGCACATATCTTCCTTCTCTCAATACTCTCATATACTCTGGATTCGACGCCCTGTTAGGTCCCAATTTGTTTGTAGAAGGGGGGGTTGAATACAAACGTTACCAAATAATCGAATAAAATGCGGAATAAAAAATGTGAAACAAAATTCAAGTTAAATAAAAATATTATTAAACTTGAAATGTGTTACAACAACTGTATCGATTACAAGGTATTAATCTCAAATCAATTATCACAAATCTAGAATAAATTCGACATGAACTTTTTCTATTTTTGCAATAATTAGAATCAAATGCTAAACGCGATTTGAGATTAAGTTCTAGGGATTTTAATCCGCTAGATTGATATACAAGAACAAGATAAATAATTCTAGTGGTTTGGATTTAACATTAACAAACTAGAAATTGATCTTGAATTTCTGCAGATGAAGAATGATATTTTTCAGAGGCGGCTGCTTGCTTTTTGTTCTTGTATTTTGATTGAGTTGAAGATGATATGCTGCTTCTCTGCTTCTATTTAATCAATCAGCTGAATCAATTGAATTGGAATGACAATCCTTTAAGCTTGCAAGACTTTCGGTAGGACAATTGAATGAACTAGCAAGACAATCTGAATGAACTAGCAAGACAATCAGAATGAACTAGCAAGACAATCATCCTCCTGATGTAACTTTCGGTGTGACAATTGAATCTGGCCTAGCATGACAATCGGTATGACAATCCTGATTGTCATGCTAGTTCATTTTCAATTGTCTTGCTGATTTAATGCTTGAATTTAATCCAATTAAACTTCTGAAAATTCCTAAAATTCCTAGAATTAATTCAGAATTAATTAATCAATTAATTCAATTAATAAATAAATTATTCTTCGCAGATATAATTTATTTTCTTAATTAAATTAGATGACTTAATTAATTAATAGAGAATTAATTCTAGTCTTGAGCAGCAACCATTCTTCTGCAAACCTTCTGAAAATCACTGAAAATTATGAATCAATTCCACCACTTCAACGTTGACACTCGATGTACTGTCTGGTTCATGAGTGACTAACTTCCGTGACGTTTCTTCATGTCTTGACTCTGACACTTTGATTTTCTTCAGATTAAATACTTGTAATTAATGATACTCTGACGAGATCTCTGTCACTCGATTAAATCCACGATCTTGATTTATATCACTGAGGCATGATCAACTTCTTGAACTTCTTCCAGTGAATTAACTCCTCAAGTCTGTAGATGAACCTTGTTTCTGAATCCTTTGACAGATATTACTTTGCGAGATCTCTCTGACGGTCGATCCACTATTTACTTATTACATTCTTATTTGAGTTGAGTTGAATCCTCGAATATACAAATAGGCTATAACATATGACTTACAATCTCCCCCTATTTGTTTGTTAGACAATAACACACAAATACCTAGAGGATAACTCAACTAACAAATAAGAAAAAGATATAAACATAACTGCAAAGTAAATAGTAGAAAAGTTCTGGATGAGATTTAACATTTTCCAGATTCCAAGTAGATGTTCCTCTAGACTGAACATATCTTCAAGTAGTTCCATCTTCATTTGTACAACCACATTTCCTGTTGAGAAGCCCATATCTCTTGCTTCTCCCCCTATGAGAATCAACTGATTAAAGAAGATCACCTTCGTTTTACCACCTCTCCCGTACAATAGGATCCGCAGATAAAAACCAATGGTACTCCCCTAACAGCTTCTTCCCTTACTAGGAAATCACCTTGTGTTTACCACCTCTCCCGTACAATAGGATCCGTAGTTAGAAACAACAATGGTGTGGTGTAGTGTACATTTTTAGGATCTTTTTCTTCCTCCCTGCTATTTCTCCCCCTTAGTTGAGGAATCCTCCAAACTATTACTTAAGCTTTTATCTCCCCCTTAAAGAAGGAATGTATGCCGTCGTCAGAAGGAGTTCTCATATTTCACTTGGTTGGAAAAGAAATAACAAGTAGTTTCACTTTCTTCCTCACTGTGAGTGTGTGATTGTGTTTTAGTGTACCTCACATGTGTTTCACTCTTCCCTCCACTCGTGTTTACACTTATTCTCACAAGTGTATCACTCTTCTCTCCACTCGTGTTTACACTCATTCTCACAAGTGTATCACTCTTCTCTCATAGCTCCATAATCCAGCTGTACCTGCAAGGAAAATCACCTTAGCCATCCTTAAAGGAGGTCACAGGTGGTGCAATGGGAGTTCACAAATCCCCATCCTTGTTAAACTCGTCAGATGAATCTGAGTCATAATTTACAAGTTGCTAGTTTCCCTTTTAGGGTCCCAGATTTGAATTCTGGGAAGGTAAACAATGATCCAACGAATTTAGCATAAAGATCAAAGTTCCCTTCTAATGTCTGTGAAGACATTTCCTTGTGACTTATCAGGTAATATCTGAATCATTGTCAACAAGTTGCCGATCTGCGCCTATGTCAGATCCACTATCCGCAGATGCATCCAGGGGATTTAAGCCTGGGGAGGTAGACACTGACCACTGACATATGGCTTTTGGATCAGTATCCTCTCCTAATACCTGTAAAGGCAATTGGTCCACTAACGAACCTTGAACAATCGAATCTGACCTTAAAATGGTCGAAACTCTTGTTTCCGTCAACTCATCCTTTGTGTGTGTAACCTCTCCTTGTGCATCAAGAATTGTTTATGTTTGAAGTGGTGACACTACATCGGATACCTTGGCCGATAGGCAAAATTCAATAGACTCACCCTGTTGAGAGAATGAATCTAGTAACTGTTTTGTGCCTTTTCAGCCATTACATCTTTTTGAGAAGATGTATGGGGGCTAGCAGTTGTCTCGGATTAAATACTACTCATCTATGTAGGAGACAGAGCTACTGGGTTGACTACAGAACCTTCCTTATGTGGTGCACTAAGGCACTATCTCCCTCACGCTCATTCATACTACATTTAGTGGTAAGAGAGTGTTGGTTGGTTCTGTTTTTGTGTTTGTCTTTATAGTCTGGGATAGACGTTGTGGGTTTTCAACCTCATGACTGTCAATGAAAGAAAGTCATTGGAGACTGAACCTGTAACACAGAATATATGGTAATAGAGAGAAAATGATTTACAATAGTGATTTCAAAAGATTTTACATGAAATAAGAAATCACTAATGTAGAAAGAAATTTAATTTTTGTTTTTCAATATGAATGAGTTTTTGATAAAACATTGATCACTTAGGGTAAAGTCTAAGTAATTCTCATTCATGTCAAAAGCTTACAAATATCTGCAACATAATGTTAACAACATATCATTGACCGATACTTGTCAAGTACTTTAGATACTAATTGTTATGTTGCATAAGTAATATACCACTGCACATATAAAACAATATGATTGTGCTTAGTGATAAGATAGTTATTAATATGACGACTCTATTTATTCATATAAAATTATAACTTCTGTTAGAGTGCCATACCATGTCCTTGACGATTGCTTGAGCAGTATACTAGTTCATACCAACCTGAAGTGAGATTGTGAAGAAGAAATTGCATAGTCCAATAGATCTGCAGCTGCAAAGTCCATGAACTGTGGTGCATTGACTTCCTCTTTTGACTTACCAACCAGGAGTACACTTGTACACATCTTACTAGAGTACAATTCCAAGTGTAATGTGCAGCAGGTGTCTGATATGTCGTAATATTCTCAAGTCTCGTCACTGGTGCTATATGTTAGATACTGCTTCCTGATAATAACCTAGCACAATATACAAAATTACAATGATAACATTCCCAGCTTGCAAACAGCCATATCCCTCAGATAAACCTTTGCTGTTATCTCCAAAGGTAACCAGGGGGCCAGCTTTCTCAACCACATTTGATAGCAGGGCTCTATCTCCGGTCATATGTCTTGATGATCCACTTGTCAAGAATCCACACTACCGGTTACACCTGTATACTGCCCTGCACTTCAAATGGATTAGACCTTCTTCGGAACCCAAACTTGGTTGGGCCCGGCATACTTGTAGAACTGTCCTTTGTCAGACAAAACAACATTTTTAATTTTAATTGCCTCAACTTTCTCAATGACTGAACATTTGACCTTGTAAACAGCGTTAACAAATTTCTGTTTAAGCTTAGGCACAAATGTCTCCTTTCTAGCCTTAGAAGGACTAGCAGTCTTAGACCTATCATGCTTCTTGTTATTCACATGCTGACGAGGAGTAGTCTTATCATTAGACACATGCTTACCATTAAAATAAGCATACATCATATTAAAAGCACAAGACATACAATTAGCAACACCACATGCTTTATGAGAGTGATTAACAGCAGGCAATTTATGCATGGTAGACATGGCATTATTGTTATCCAACTCATGTGTGTCTGAGTTATTCTCAGTTGCTTTCACAACTTCGACTGGAACTTTCGACTCACTTGACTTGGAAACAATCTTCTCATAAGCATGATCCTCAGCACGTATTTCTTCTTGAATAACAGAAGAGGTCGCATCAAATGGTTCAGCAATTGATGCTTTATAGAGGGGTTCATCAACACCCTTAAGCACATGTGGTACTTCCCTCCCTTTAGCACATACATGAGGAGGGGAGTTTATGCCTAATTCTCCAATAGCAGCATTATAATCATAACCTATTCCAGATGTTTGATTAACAGCTTGCTTACTGTAGAACTCTTTAGCCTTCGAACAAGAATTGAAGTAGGCTCTAACCTTAGTCTCAAGACCGGTGATCTTGTCTTTGAGAATAGTTTCGAGTTTTCTATAACAGTCAACTCTATTCTCTAGAAAAGATACCTGTTCTTTTAATTTGTCTTGATTAATGTGCACAAGTCTTAATTCATTGACCTCTTTCTCAAGGTCTGTGATCTGTAAACTTAACAGTTCATTATCACGACGTGCACAATCTAAGTTACCTCTTAGATGATAAACCATTTCAGCATCAGAAAGTTTTACCTCTATTCTTGATGATGAAGCTTTTCCATCAATAGCCATAAGAGCAAGATTTCCTTCATCTTCATCTTCACTGTCAGTATCATCCCAGCTTCTTCCCTTTGCCAGATAAGCCCTTTCAGAGTTCTTTCTTACTTGCTTTGGCTTTCTACATTCTGTGGCAAAGTGTCCCAACTCATTGCAGTTATAGCATCTAATGGTGCTCCGATCAACCATCCCTGTTTTGTATCCACCACTGCTGGTGTTAGAGGATGAAGATCCACCTTTCTGGAATTTGTTGTAGTTGGACTTGTACTTCAGCTTGGGATTCCTCTTGAATCTGACATGGGAGAATCTCTTGACAATTTGGGCCATTGACTCATCCTCCAATTGCTCCAGCTCTTCCAAGGAATAAAAATCATCACTTGATTGATTTGTAGTAGGAGGATCATATTCTGCTACTAACTCATTTTCCTCAGCCTTGGAAAACTGTACCATTCTCTCCAATTGTTGAGATTGCTGTTGTTGTTGACCTTCAGCTACAAGTGCAGTAGATGTGCTGACCATTCTATCCTTCTCGTAGACTTCCTTCTGTTGAATCTGCTCCAACTCATAGGTTTTTAACACTCCATAGAGCCTGTCCAAAGAAATCTCACTCAGATCTCTAGCTTCTCTAATGGCAGTGATTCTATGTTCAAGATGAGCTGGTAGTGTTAAAAGGAACTTTTTGTTGACCTCCCTGATTGAATAATACTTTCCATTGATGTTCAGGTTGTTGATCAACGCATTGTACCTCTCAAACACTTCAGTAATTCCTTCTCCTGGATTTGATTTGAAATGTTCATATTCAGAGGTTAGGATTTCCAACTTGTTCTCCCTAACTTCCTCTGTGCCTTCATTAATCACCTCAATAGTTTCCCACATGTGTTTGGAATTTTTACAGTTCATCACATGTCTGTTCATCAAGGGATCAAGGGAATCAATTAATATTAATTGAAGGCTGGCATCCAAGGAGGCTTCTTCCTTCTCAGCAGGAGTAAAATCTTCAGGCTCTTTTGGATAGGTTCTAGCTTCAGTAGTCACCACACCATCTATTATTACCTCCGGTTCAATAACCATCGGAGTTTTTATACCCTTCTTTAACAAGTTTGAATATTTGGGATTTGCAACTTGTAAGAATAATAGCATCTTCTTCTTCCACATGATATAATTCTCTTTATCAAATTGTGGAATTTTAACGGTTCCAACTTTATGTGAAGTCATTATGAATTTTTGAATAAATAAAAAATTCAAGGAGTTGAAAAATCACAAAAGTCTAGGATCTTGATTTGTTCGTTAATCAGAAGGCTCTGATACCAATTGTTAGGTCCCAATTTGTTTGTAGAAGGGGGGGTTGAATACAAACGTTACCAAATAATCGAATAAAATGCGGAATAAAAAATATGAAACAAAATTCAAGTTAAATAAAAATATTATTAAACTTGAAATGTGTTACAACAACTGTATCGATTACAAGGTATTAATCTCAAATCAATTATCACAAATCTAGAATAAATTCGACATGAACTTTTTCTATTTTTGCAATAATTAGAATCAAATGCTAAACGCGATTTGAGATTAAGTTCTAGGGATTTTAATCCGCTAGATTGATATACAAGAACAAGATAAATAATTCTAGTGGTTTGGATTTAACATTAACAAACTAGAAATTGATCTTGAATTTCTGCAGATGAAGAATGATATTTTTCAGAGGCGGCTGCTTGCTTTTTGTTCTTGTATTTTGATTGAGTTGAAGATGATATGCTGCTTCTCTGCTTCTATTTAATCAATCAGCTGAATCAATTGAATTGGAATGACAATCCTTTAAGCTTGCAAGACTTTCGGTAGGACAATTGAATGAACTAGCAAGACAATCTGAATGAACTAGCAAGACAATCAGAATGAACTAGCAAGACAATCATCCTCCTGATGTAACTTTCGGTGTGACAATTGAATCTGGCCTAGCATGACAATCGGTATGACAATCCTGATTGTCATGCTAGTTCATTTTCAATTGTCTTGCTGATTTAATGCTTGAATTTAATCCAATTAAACTTCTGAAAATTCCTAAAATTCCTAGAATTAATTCAGAATTAATTAATCAATTAATTCAATTAATAAATAAATTATTCTTCGCAGATATAATTTATTTTCTTAATTAAATTAGATGACTTAATTAATTAATAGAGAATTAATTCTAGTCTTGAGCAGCAACCATTCTTCTGCAAACCTTCTGAAAATCACTGAAAATTATGAATCAATTCCACCACTTCAACGTTGACACTCGATATACTGTCTGGTTCATGAGTGACTAACTTCCGTGACGTTTCTTCATGTCTTGACTCTGACACTTTGATTTTCTTCAGATTAAATACTTGTAATTAATGATACTCTGACGAGATCTCTGTCACTCGATTAAATCCACGATCTTGATTTATATCACTGAGGCATGATCAACTTCTTGAACTTCTTCCAGTGAATTAACTCCTCAAGTCTGTAGATGAACCTTGTTTCTGAATCCTTTGACAGATATTACTTTGCGAGATCTCTCTGACGGTCGATCCACTATTTACTTATTACATTCTTATTTGAGTTGAGTTGAATCCTCGAATATACAAATAGGCTATAACATATGACTTACACGCCCGAATATACAATAGCATTTTCTTTTTCCATAGATTATATCTCGATTTATCAAACTGAGGAACCTTGATACTACTAACTTTCTGAGAACTCATCTTTTCAGATCTGAGAAAAATTTGCAATAAACCGTCTCAAGATACGATAACCCAGTCAGTCAACAATACCAAACCAGTCAAGTCAAAACCAACAAACCCAAATAGGATCTACACTCCAAAAGCACTCCTAGACTCCGTACAACCAAAATCAACAACAAAACTTGCTAATCTAACAGATCATATCTGTATATCGATCAACAAGCTCTGATACCAATTGTTAGGTCCAAATATACATATAGAGGGGGGTGAATGTATGTTTTTCATTTTTCGATAATTAATTGCAGCGGAAAATAAACCTCGAAAATGAAATAAAAAAACACAAAAAGATTCACGGAACAATTCTTATTATTAAGAAATTAAACCATAAAGGTTTGCTTACAACTCCGAATATAAATAATTCGAAGCAACAAATATAGAGAGAACCAAAATAATAACAATCAATTTGGGGTTCTATCTGTCACTCTAAAAATTTAAAGCTTCTATCAAAAGATATTAAATACAATCAAGAGAGCTTTAAATAATGAGTGTTACAAGTTTGTAAGACTTTAATGGTGTGAAATAAATTGGGCAGCACTTCTCTCCTTAATTTCAATAAATGAAATCAACTAACTCTACAAAAAAAAAATCTGCAGAGCTTTAATGGATTTTTTGCTGAGAAGTTCTACTTTTCAATCTGCTTCAAAATTTGGTTTTGTAGTGGTAGAATTGTAGGAGAGATAAAAGGAATTACGTGGCTGTTTTCGGTCCTTTCAATTTTTGGTACCAGGAATATTGTGTGGCGATCAAGACATAAACCAACAATATGTATGCAATTAATTTCTCTATGGCAATCAAGAACACGTGCAAGAGGAGAGACAACAACTTTTTTTTATTTTATTTCATCTGTGGTGACAGTAACTGAAATACAGCACATGAAATGATTTATTGAATCGCCACACAGGGACAGTTCTGTGGCGATAACAGGAATTAGCGTCGTCTTTTTGCCGTTGGCACATTCTCCTATGGAGACCAGTAGTAGAAGTAGAGCAATTACATTTTCCTTATTTTGCAGTGTACATAGCTGAAGAGTGAAAGACCACGTGAAATAGAAATAGACCAACCGCCTTTTGATTGAGGTGCACGCGCTGTAAATAAAACAAGGGGAGGCTGGCCTACGCCTATGCGCACGTGAGGAAATGTTAGAAGCCGCTTTGCTGTTTGTTTGTTCCAATACTTTTGATTTATTTCCTTTACTTCATTCATAGGGTTCCACGACGAGCTACATAGAACCACAATCAACAAATCAATCTACACAATTTGGTTTTCATTTTTCACAATCCACTCGGCTATATCAACTGTTATCGACCCTGCCATTTTCCATTTGATTGTTTTTCATGCAAACAATTTCGACTGAAATTTTTTAAAACAAGTCAAATGCATGCACTAAATCTGGTTGGCTTAGGATAAATAACTAAAATATTTGATTAATAAAATAAATAAATGAATATGATTTCATTTATTTATTTAATTTAAAGACAAATATCAGTTTATTTTTCCAAAATTAAATATTGATATTAGATTAAATAAATAAATGATTTGAGTTTCATTTATTCATTTAATAAAAATAAATTTTAATTTATTTATTTTTAAAATAAAATTATGATATAAAATTAAATAAATAAATGAGATGATTTTCATTTATTCATTTAATAAAAAATCAGTCATTGATTTAAAAAATAAATCCAGTAAATCCTCGGGTTGTACTCCTCTGTTTCTGCAGCCCTTCTAATCTCCGTGATTTTGTACCTTAAAATATTTCCAGACTCCTCGAGTACAAAACCCGCTTAACAATGTTCCTAAAAATAATACTCCATTTCCTTTCACGGATCACTGACATCTCGTGCACGGGTCTGGTTCACAGACGACTAGTTCCGCTCTCAGGCCTTCGTATTATACCCGTATAAACCACTGTTAAGTCTTCTACGAAATATAACCAATTTCACTAGGAATCCTTGAGTTCTTCACACTGATTCTGACAACTGCTTTGAATGACTCCAACCTTATTCCTCCGATACCTGAATATATTAATGCACTTCATACGGATCACTGTTGACGTCTTCTTCACTACAGCTAAAAAAACCTTTTATGCATATACCCAATGACCAATATGTACAGATCCTAGTGGAACATAGATTATTTCAAAGTCCTTGTTCTATGTTGAGTTATCCAAACCACTATTGTTGAGATAAACATACAACTTCAATCTTGCTCAACAAAAACTTGTAAAAGCGCTAAGTGGAGCACCTATCATAGAAGAATTGGAAATTCTTGATCACT
Organism: Apium graveolens; assembly: GCF_009905375.1. NCBI lineage: Eukaryota > Viridiplantae > Streptophyta > Magnoliopsida > Apiales > Apiaceae > Apium > Apium graveolens. The sequence goes on from NC_133655.1 coordinate 237,344,900, forward strand.
TCAAGGATGTTCTTAGGGAAGAAGCAGATACAAAAACTGTCTTTACCTAATACTTGTAACCATTGAACTCTGTAAATATTATGTTCTACAAAAGTTAAAATTCTATCAAGTTTTATGTATTACTTTTATTTTCCATCATTTTAAACTTGGGGTTAGTCTTGTTAACATGCATGAATTTGTGTTAAGCAATCTTCTCACAAATTGGGGGAGATTGTTGTGCAAGACATGCCTGTACCTTAACAAGACTAAGATAATTTGTCAACCCTAAGTAAGTTGTATTGTTATCTTAATTTATATTTTGTACTTGTAACACTTAAAGTCTGTAAAACTGTCAAAGGAGAAGACTGGAGTCTTTTTTTATAAACAGTGTCAATCCTAAGAATTCTATCTAGAAGAAGATCAAGAAGATCATGCCTCAGAAGAATTATGAAGAAGCTTGGATTTGAATAAATCTGTTTTAGGAAAAATATTCTAAGTCAAGATCTCTATAAGTCACAGATTTAGTGTTATAGAGAAGTCATTCGAGAACTCCAGAATGACTTATAGAGAACTCAGGAAACTTATAGAGAACTCAGAGATATCGACAAGCCAAATTGAGAACATGAAGATTGGAGATATCGACAAGTCATTTCTTCACTAGAGAACTCAGAGTTATCGACAAGTCAACATTCATTAGAGAACTCTGAGTTATCGATAAGTCAAATTACTTTAGAGAACTCAGAGATATCGATAAGCCAAAATTCACTAGAGAACTCTGAGTTATCGACAAGTCAAATTTGATAAGAGAACTCTGAGTTATCGATAAGTCAATAAGCCACTAGAGAACTCAGAGATATCGATAAGTCAAAGTGAAGATATGAAGACTAGAGATCTCGACAAGCCAAATTCTCTTATAGAGAACTGGGAGATCTCTACAAGCCAAATTAACTATAGAGTACTAGAGATCTCGATAAGCCAATATACTTATCGATATGTCAAGTTCTCTATAGATCAAATTGGAGATCTCGAGGTAAAATCTCAAAGTACAAAATCACAGATCAGTTCAATATCCAAGATATACAATCAACAAACAATCCAACCAGCTGGATTGACAAGTCTACAAAAAGCAGCATGAAGGATGTGCAAGATCAATGGTGAAGATTAACCGATAAAGAAAGATCAAGATAATCACAGGATGCTAAAGATATGCTAAGCCATAAATAGAAGATATATTTTTCTATAAATGGAAATGACAAGTGACTGTTTACAAAAACTAATAGCATGTCTAATTGTACACTGTGTAAACCAGCAGTTAACTGAGTTATAAAGTTAACACTGGTCTTTTGTCAGTTGTAACAATTTTAGATAGAAAATCTTGTAACACTCTCAAGAAAAAGCTAAGCTCTTTATCAACAAAGAGCCTGGAAATTTTGTAGCAAAACATTCTTAATTTTAATATAAAATTAAGTGAGTTTTGAAGGTCTGTGTTCTTTATTCTTGCAAGTTTAATTTCTGCATGAATACACTTTTACTACAAGATTTAATTTACCTTGTTCAACCATAAAAGATTTAAAAGAAAAGTTTAAAAATAGTAAAACACATTCACCCCCCCCCCCCGCGTGTTATTCATATCCTAACAGAGTTGTCTCAAAATCTTCGAGAAAAACTGTACCCATGGAAACTTCATTCTTTTCCCGCATCTGAAAATCCAGTGGTATCCTATGGAGTAAGCCTTTATTGAAATTCCATAATTTTCTTCTGTAGATCTTAAAATCAGTTTCATTGGAATAAGAAAACCATTATCTTCAATTTTCGTGTTCGAGAATTTTCCGTCTGAATAGCACATGTCTTCGTTTTCTTCGAAAGATTAAAATCATCTTTAACAGCCGGAAGAATCTTGAGTCTACCAATACTTTGAGTACCCTTAATTTAATATTAAAGAGAAATTTAAATTTCCAATATTTTTAATTTTCTTAGAAAATAAATTAATCAAAAATAAATATTTACGTAAAATCTAATTTTTAAGAATATTGAATTTTCTTAAAAATTAAATAAAATGTAAATTATTATCTTAGAAAAATTTAGATTTAAGAATTTTATATTTTATGGAAAAATAAATAAATCAGAAATAAAAATTATGGCTTGAAATATTTAAACTCCACAAAGTTTTAACTTTTCAAGAGTTAGAAATATTCCGGGAATATGTCCAAATTATTTAAAATTCAAAAATCTCAGATGTTGATAATTTTCGAAAATTAAAAAATATGAAAATATGAGAACTTAACTGTTTGGACTGACATACCGGTTCTGATCTGTATAACAATCAACAAGCTCTGATACAAATTGTTAGGTCCCAAAGTATTGTAGAAGGGGGGGTTGGATACGATACTCACTAAATTAAAAAATTCTTTTGAATCTTTTGCGGATATAAAATTTAGTGTTCGGTTAGTGCTTCCGTGTTCTTGAGGTGAATAGTGTTTAGGACATTAAAATAATGAACACAAGATATTCGGGGAAATATATATTCATATATAAATCCGCGAGGGTGTTGCTACACTCTGGTAAATAAATTTACCGGCTACAAACCAAGAACAATAATGTTCATGCTTCTATAAAGATATACAAATTAAATCCTATACAATGATCTATCTTTTTGTCTAAGGATCTAATTACCGGGTAACAATTATAATGCTCCTCTGAATATATAAGAGGTAAACGGGCATTATAACGTTACTCCGGTGAGAAGTTAAATGGATATATAATTTGCTTGAGCTTCTCTGTATTTTCTTTGCTGTTATTTTATCACCTCTCATTTTTGTTGGAGAAGAAGATAAAAAACAAAGCATTCACTTTGAACTGCTGCTATAGTGTAGGCATAATATTCAAAATGAATTACATGGTCATTTGTTTACCACATAAATCAAGTGAATAAAATCAATGAACTTTGTTGCTGAGAGTTACTTGTGACCTTGGAAGCTTAGGAGATTTTGCCTTAGTCATTTTCAGCATAACAAGTTACTTGTTACCTCATTTACCAATGAGAGAAGTTTTCCCTTAGAAAAGTTTCCTTGCATGAGCTACTTGCTACCATAACCTCCCTGTAGGAGTTACTTGTGACCTCCTTTACCAAGGAGAGGAGTTTTGCCATAGAAAAATTTCCTTGCTTGAGTTACTTGCTACCATAACCTCCGTGTAGGAGCTACTTGCCACCTCCTATACCAAGGAGAGGAGTTTTGCGTTATAAAAATCTCCTTGTAAGAGTTACTTGCTACCATAACCTCCGTATAGGAGTTACTTGCGACCTCCTTAACCAAGGAGTGGAGTTTTGCCTTAGACAAATCTCTTTGCAGGAGTTACTTGCGACCAAGGTAGCTAGGAGGAGTTACTTGCGACCCTTCTCTCTAATAGAGTGTTTTTGCCTTAGAAAAATTCCTGATTTACAAGTTACTTGCGACCAAGGGGTGCGTACTGTTAGTGTTTGTGCCCTAGAGACAACACTATGATGTTTTAGTTTAAGACATTAGGATTATTAATGTTTATGTTCTATCAATTATTCCAGCTATAATTTATTAATTCTTAATTTACTGCGATATAAATATTAGATTAATAAATATCCTTGAAATATGATATGCAATTCTATATCTCTAAGTACGTAACTTAGAAATGAGATTATAAGAATAGTATCAATATTCCTAAAGGTCCCTAGTCGAGTATTGTTATTAGGGGACAATAATAATGCATTAAGACTAGTGTGTTTGTTGACTGATGATCATATCTCATTGATCATAGGTATTGTGATACTAAAGTCAAAGACACTGGCATATGTATATGTACATGGTGCAGGACAGACCCGATATGAGATTCTACATGTCTGTTGGGTCAAGAGTAATTCTCACAGTGATAATGATGTAATGGTCCTTAGACCTGAAGTCATTATATATCTATACGAGAATTAATATACATTGATTCCATTAAAAGTTATTGTAACATATGGGATATATTGTGTAATTATTTTGGTTAATAAATAAATATTCAGCATATTCAATATTTATTCTATGAACTATCTGTTAAGTGGTATATGTGTTTGGGTGATTAAATATGATAAATTGAGCATTTTAATTTTTATAAGTCCAAAATAAAATATAGATAATGTTCATATCTTCCTATTTATTTTTATGTTGATTTATGATTTTATAGGAAATTTATGGATTTAATAATTTCTTTTTCCAAGTATTTTTAAATTATTTTATATAATCGGAAACCAGCCGACTTTACCCGTTTTTACGTTTTTATAACCCGAAACTCTTCCGAGAATTCCTTCCTAACCTAATTGCAATATTCCGAGCAAAATTCATTTCGGTAAATCAATAAAACTCGTATTTTCGATAAACGAGATCTTTTTATTAAACTATTATAATTATCACCTCGTAATACGTGTAACCAGGCGCTTAGACCAAGACCGTTGTACAAATTGTACAGATTTGGATAATTATCCTGAAAATCGGTATCGTTTAGGATCTGTTTTTATAAATAAACGTACTATTTTACATCCGGAATGATCCAACGGCATACTAATTTTCCGTAAATATAAATAGCCCTAACCGTATTTTATTTTGTACAGAAAATCATTTGCAGCTAGTAATTATATAATTTTACAGAGAAAATACTTATATTCATAAAACTTTCTAAGAATCAAACTACAGTTTGGAGGTGTTATTGAAATCTGCTCGGGAAGATCTAATAACCAAAACGGAGATTTTGAAGTGTTCTATCAGTTTCTTCAAGTTTTAGAACTGCAGAATCAAAGGTTTATTTTATATTTTTTTATTTAGTTTCGAATTATTTTAATTAAAATTATGAATTTTTGTTCGGATGATTGTTTGGATGATTTGATGATTGCATGTTGTAGAGCTTGTCTTCCTGATGATTTTGATATGTCATATGACTGATTTGGAGTTCAATAACATGTCTAAATTGGGTTTAATTCTCGAATTTCATAATTAGGGTTTATAACCCGTATGAATGTTCTTAATTGAAATTTAGGGGTTTCTGTTCTAGGGGTTATTAGATGTTTTTGTTGATTGCATCGTGTTTCTTGTTGAATTTGCAATCGATTCATGTATAGTACATCAACAGACGATTCCTGGTTTTGCTCAAATCGAACCAAACAAAACTCGTCGGAGCCGGCGAGTTTTTTGAACATTTTCCGGCCAATTCTGGAATGGGTTCTGTGTTTTGATTGCATGTATAAGTTCCTGGTGGTCTATACTTTAATTCTGGAGAGTGTAGTGGCCTGAGGTGGCCGGAATCGTGTTCTCCGGCCACACTCCGGCGAGTCGACGGTGGGAGTTTGCAAAATTGCAAACAGGCCCCTGAACTTTTGAGAACGAAACAGTTTAGTCCCTGTAATTTCCAGAAGTTTCAATAATTGGATACCTATTTATAAATTATTTTAAAATCATATTTTCTATTTATCTTAATTAAAAAAATCGTTTTTAATTATTAAAAAATTCCAAAAATTATTATTTTAATTTCCAAAAATTATTTTTAATTCAAAAATAAATCTGAAATAATTAGTTAATTAATTTTAGTTAATAACTGATTAGTTAATTGGTCAATTAATTTAAAATTAATTGATTAATTAATTTAATTGATTTTTAATTGATTTTAATTAATTATTTAATTAGATTTAATTAATTATTATTGATTTAAAAATTCAGGAAAATACTTTCGACCTTTAAAATATTATTCTAAATTGTTTTCAAGGCTCGATAATTATTATAAAATTATTTCGAAGCCAGAATCAGCCAACGGAACCCTGTTTATTGTTTCAAAAATGGTTAATGTCCCGTTTAAATTCCAAAAAATGTTTAAAAATTTATATTAAATATCCGAAAAATCCTTTTAACATCAAACCTTCTTTGAAAAGTATTTTCAATTAAATATCTTATGTGTTATGTGTTATATGTGCATTAATTAACGTGTTAAATGCGTATGTGTACGTTATATGATTGTTCTGATTGTATCTTTCAATCCGTAAATCGGATTTGAGTAAAACGAAGGGTAGATAGAAACATATATCGAATAGAATCGTATGAGTTGAGTATTGATAGATACTTGTGATATATGAGAAGAAGAGGTCAGGCATAGGAAAGGAAAGCAAGTAGTCGAGGAGTAAGAGATTGTGATTGGAAGTTAGTGAAGTATAGCAGGCTAATATCAGGCAAGTGTTCTGAACTTTCTCGAAATATATTATGAATAGTTGATAGTTCTGTTTTATATTGCAAGTGCTTTGAGGCACTGAATCCTAAACCTTGATTCCAGTTATTGATCGTTGAGCCATAAACCTTATTATTTCTAAACCATTGATTATTGAATACCCGAATACGAACCACAGATATACGATACTACTCCACACATACAAACAAACTAAATACCGAACACTGAATCAATATTGCTTTCATACTCAAACCATTGTACCTTATGCATTGAGAGACCAAATCCTTGTAACCTTGAAACTTTGATTCTTTTGTTATCCAATTCTTGCACCACCTGATAGCCATTCTTTGAAATTGCCATATTGTTTCCTTGTGAAGATTGAAACCATCCCATGATTGGAAATCCAATATTGTTTATGATTCTGTTTATGGCTTTACATTGTTTATTCTGTTATTGTGATAGAATTGGATCGTTTTATAAAATTGTGGACCAGATTCGTGGTCAGGCCAGATTGGTGGTCAAGTTAGGCCAATGTGTGCCTTGGATCCAGTAATTAGAGCAGAGTTGTGTGCCTTGCTCGGGATTAGTGCATGAATGATCAGCAGCCTAACCTTGGTTTTTAAAATGAAAATATAATATCCAATTCTATATCATTATTCATTGTTCCCTTAATACCTTAACTCATTTCACTTGATCATTTTTATTCTCAGTATTGTTAATGTGACTTGTTGAGCTAGTTAGCTCATTTGCGATTTTATTTATGTTCATTTCCAGTTAAGAAGGAACATGTTGGTAGCGAGGATCCCCAATCCAGGGTGAGAGCTAGGGGTCCAGGTTGATCGAGTTAAGCTAGCTGACAATTTTTGAGATAGTTTAAGTTTGTAAAGTTTGTAAGAATGTTTATTATTCAGTTGTAAGTTTGAATAGTTGGGGTTTGGATGTTTGTAATATAAGTGTGTGTGTGTGGATTGTGTGCATACTTTAACCTGTTGCGGTCTGTGGTAGTTGGTAAGTAGGGTCATAGCATATTATTATTATCTTTATTATTGTTATAAGCATGTTATAAATAAGGTGCCTGTGTGTGTGGGGACCCCAAACTTCTGACCCGGGTTTGGAGGGCGTCACAGGTTTGGTATCAGAGCTACAAGTTATAAGTCACTGACACAAGCCTAGGTTGACGGGAATGGGTAGAGGGTTAGGATTAGAAGTAAGAAAGTAGAAGGGTAGAATGTCGAGAGGTTGAGTGCAACAGTATAACATGTATTAGTATAATTCGCGTTGTGGTTCAAAATTCTTATATTACGATATGATTTCAGATAGAAGTGATGGCCGACTCTTTCATTCCAGTATCAGCTGATCACTCTGAGCCCTCAGTTGGAGGACCATCTTCGGATCCACGTCCTGTTGCTCCGCCAGTGTTGGCTATTCTACCCCCAGCTGTGTTGCAGCCTGTACCACTGCAGGCCATTCCACCCCCAGGCATGAGGCCACCTATCAGAGGACCCCCACCTGCTGATTCAGATTCTACTGGGCATTCAGTTGCGGGTGCCCCATTCCAGTCTATATTGTATCTTGTTCCTTATTACCGGTATGAGGCTTTTCTTCAGGAGCGTGATTCCCTGTTGGCACAGATTCGAGAGCTGCGGCATATAATCAGGACTATAGATATTAATCGTAGTGTGAGGGAGCTTCGAGAGGAGATCCATGTGACACGCAGGATTCTTGAGGCCAGACTGCATGGAGCCATATTAGCTGGCCTTAATGCATTTATGGGATGGGCTAGGGAAGTGATGAAGGACCTCGAGAGGCTAGGCGGACCAGAGTTTCCTTGGAGTTAGAGACAGAGATACGGAGATAGAGATGATGTTATGGTTGTTTATTATGTAAAGTAGTGTGTAATATGTATCAGTAGAATTTTGGGTTGTATGTAGATCTGCTGACTAGTGAGTAGGTTTGTTGTACCCTTTTGCTTTTACTTCTGAAGCATTTTAACGCTTGTACTACCTAAAAATTTTGATATATATATATATATATATATATATATCAGTGCCTTTTCCTTTCCAGCATTATCATTTACATTACTGCACCTGTTTTACTTTACTTACTTATTACACCAGTTACACCTCTTGTGATACCATGTACCCTAACCCCTTAACTGTTTACATTCTGTAAAGAAACATACAATTTACTTAGTCAACTGTTACAACTATTCTTCAAAAGAGATATTTCTGTTTTACAAAAAATTTCTTTTATGCAAAGAATTTGATTTAAAGGCTAAATAAGTTGTTTGATTCCTTACAGAAAATGTCTCCCAGAAGAAATACTCACACCAACACCCAGAATGAAGAAACCAACAACAACAACAACCAAGATAATACCAACCAGAATGCAAATCCAGGACCTATAGACCCAGCAGTAGCACAGATTCTTCAGATCTTGGCTCAACAAACAGTTCACCTGACTTAACAGCAACAAAGACAGACCAATCCCCATATAACTTTCAAAACTTTTCAGGAAGTGAACTCACCAGAATTTAAGGGTTCCTTAGATCCAATTGAAGCGAATGTTTGGTTAAAGGAAATAGAGAAGTCGTTTGCTTTAGTTAAGGTAAAGGAAGAACAAAAGGTTGAGTTTGCAAGTTATTATTTGAAGAATGAGGCCACCTATTGGTGGGAAACTGTGAATTCATTGGAAGGTACAGATGTTATTACTTGGGAAAGGTTCAAGGAATTGTTTTTAGAAAAATATTTTCCCCAGTTTGTTCAGGATCAGATGGAGTTAAAGTTTTTGGAGCTAAAACAAGGAAATATGCCGGTAGCTGATTATGAGAGTAAGTTTGAAGAGTTGTCAAGGTATGTGCCATCATATGTAGATACTGACAGGAAGAAAGCCAAGAGATTCCAGCAAGGTCTAAAGCCATGGATTAGAGGGAAGGTAGCCATATTTGAATTGGATACCTATGCATGAGTTATACAGAAGGCCATTATTGCAGAAATAGAGAGTGAGATGTCACAAAAAGAGAAGGAAAGTAAGAAGAGGAAGTTTGAAGGGAATGAAGGACAGTCACAACCAGGGAAGTTTCCAAATTTCAAGAGGGGCAAATTTCAGCCAGGGAGAAATTTTAATGCCAAGAAACAGAATACAGGCGACGGAGGTCAAGGCAACCGTCCAATCAATGTGAATAAGCCAAATCCGTTGAGGCTAACTTTTCCAGATTTTCAGGTATGTGAGAAGAAACACGGAGGAGTTTGTAATAAGTTGAGTGTGGTTTGTTTCAAGTGTAACCAGAAAGGGCACTATTCGAGGGAGTGCCACAACCAACCAGCAAGAAAGCAAGTAAGCAAGGATCAGCCTACCCGAAATCCAACAGTTAAGGTTCCAACCATTGGGTTTACATGCTTTAAGTGTGGGAATCCAAGACATATAGCCAGGGATTGCAAAACACCAGCTTCAGTCAGTAATGCATTGAGGATTATGGGATCTACTCCAGCAGTGAATGAGACTCAAAGGGCTAGAGTTTTTGATATGTCAGTGAAGGACGCTATTCAAGACACTGATGTCGTGGCAGGTACGCTTAATGTGAATTCTTTATGTGCCAAAGTGTTAATAGATTCGGGAGCAACTCGATCGTTTATTTCTCAAGATTTTGTTAGTAAGTTAAATAGTCCAGTTGAGTATTTAAATGAAATAATGATTGTGGAATTAACAAATCAAGAACGTGGATCTGTTAATCAAGTTTGTGTAAATTGTGAAGTTGAGATTTCTGGTAATAAGTTCTGTGTAAATTTGATACCATTTAAGCTAGGAGAGTTTGACATTATCTTAGGAATGGATTGGTTATCTAAGCACGATGCCCAGATAGAATGTCGTAATAAGAAGGTAATTATAAAGACGCCAGACGAAAGGATAGTAACATTTAAGGGCCATAAGCAAGCAAAGAAGTTCGTAATAATGATCCAAGCTAAAAGGTTGCTACGACAAAGATGCGAGCATTTCATTGCATATATAATTGATAGAAGTCAGGAGCCAGCAAAACTTGAAGATATTCCGGTAGTCAATGAATTTCCAGACGTGTTTCCCGATGAGTTACCAGGACTTTCTCCAAATAGAGAAATTGAGTTTGCAATCGACTTAGCACTTGGAACGGAACCAGTATCCAAGGCCCCGTACAGAATGGCGCCCGTCAAAATGAAGAAATTAGCAAAGAAATTGCAAGAGCTGTTAGAGAAATGTGTAATCAGACCAAGTGTATCCCCGTGGGGTACACCAGTGCTATTTGTCAAGAAGAAGGATGGAAGCATGAGACTGTGCATCGATTATCGGGAGCTCAACAAGATTATAATCAAGAACAAGTATCCGTTACCTCGAATTGATGATTTGTTTGACCAGTTGAAAGGAGCCAAGTACTTCTCCAAGATTGATTTGAGATCGGGATATCACCAACTAAAGATTAAGCCAGAAGATATACCAAAGACAACTTTCAGAACAAGGTACGAACATTATGAATTCTTAGTGATGTCTTTTAGATTAACCAATGCCCCGACATTATTTATGGACCTGATGAACAGAATTTTCAAGGAATACTTGGACAAGTTTTCTATTGTGTTTATAGATGATATTTTGATTTATTCAAAGACAGAAGAGGATCATGCAGAACATCTGAGGACAGCTTTGGAGATTTTGAGGAAGAAAAAGTTATATGCTAAATTCTCGAAGTGTGAGTTTTGGCTACAGGAAGTTTAGTTCTTAGGACACATAGTCAGCAATGAAGGGATCAAAGTGGACCGAGTGAAGATTGAAGCAATTACAAATTGGGAAAGGCCGAAAACACCGACAGAGTTAAGAAGTTTCTTGGGATTAGCGGGATATTATCGCCGATTTGTTCAAAATTTCTCGAGGATTGCAACACCATTGACAAAGCTTACACGAAAGAATGAAAAATTTATATGGAACGACAAATGTGAAGAAAGTTTTCAGGAATTAAAGTGAAGATTAATCATAACACCTATTTTGTCACTTCCAGATGACCAAGGGAATTTCATAATCTATAGCGATGCTTCTCATAAAGGACTCGGATGTGTTCTGATGCACCACGATAAGGTGATTGCGTATGCATCAAGGCAACTGAAACCACACGAGCAAAAGTATCCTACTCATGATTTGGAACTAGCGGCCATAGTATTCGCTTTGAAGATTTGGAGACATTATTTATATAGAGAAAAATGTGAGATTTACACAGATCACAAAAGTTTGAAGTACATATTCACGCAAAAAGAGCTTAATATGAGACAAAGAAGATGGTTAGAGTTGGTTAAAGATTATGATTGCACGATTAGCTACCATCCCGACAAAGCAAATGTTGTGGCAGACGCGCTAAGTCGAAAAGAAAAGTTGAATATGTTATCGGTACCCGAGGAGATATATAAGGAATGTAAGCCTGATAAAGCAAAAATGTATAGTATGACTTTCCAGCCAGAGTTATTAGAAAAGATAAGGAAGTGTCAAGAGGAGATAATGGATCAAGACATCAATCATTTGGTAGGTGAAGAGTTGTGCACACAAAAGGATGATCAAGGTATTCTTAGGTTTTCTTCTAGAATTTGGATTCCGCCAGTAACGGAGTTGAAGAATAAAATTTTACAAGAAATCCAATTCAAGGTATTCAATCCATCCAGGAAGTACCAAGATATACAGAGATTTAAAGGAAAATTATTGGTGGTCAGATATGAAGAGGGAGATTGCAGAATGGGTTAACAGATGTTATACATGTCAGAGAGTTAAAGCAGAGCACCAGAGACCAAGTGGATTGTTGTAGCCGTTAGAGATTCCAGAATGGAAATGGGAGCACATTGCCATGGATTTCATAGTCGGACTACCAAGGACAAAAGACAATCATGATGGCATTTGGGTTATAGTGGACAGACTTACCAAGTCAACTCATTTTCCTGCCTATAAACGAAAGATTTTCACTAGACAAGTTGGTCCATATGTACTTGAAAGAGATCGTAGTTCGTCATGAAGTTCCTGTGTCTATCGTATCCGATCGAGATCCGAGATTTAATTCGAGATTTTGGAAGAGTTTTCAAGAATGTTTGGGAACGAGACTGAATATGAGTACAGTCTACCATCCACAGATGGACGACCAAAGTGAACGAACAATCTAGACATGTTACGTGTTTGTGCTATTGATTTTAAAGGAAGTTGGGATGAGCATTTACCCTTGGTAGAATTTGCTTACAACAACAGTTATCATGCCAGCATTGAGATGCCACCCTATGAAGCTCTTTATGGACGCAAATGTCGATCTCCAGTATATTGGGATGAAGTAGGAGAATGCAAAATACTTGGACCTGAATTGGTGCAACAGACAAAGGAAGTTGTTGAAGTTATCCTGAAGAGATTAATAGCAGCACAAGACCGTCAAAGGAAGTATGCAGATCAATCAAGGAGAGATATGGAATTTGAAGAAGGAAATCTAGTATTGCTGAAAGTGTCGCTGTGGAAGGGATTGACAAGATTTGGGAAGAAAGGAAAACTGAGCCCTAAATATGTCGGACCTTTTGAGATTCTAAAGCGTGTTGGCAAAGTAGCTTATAAGTTGGCGTTACCCCCGCACATGGAGCACATTCACAATGTTTTTCACGTATCGATGCTTAAGAAGTATTATCCAGACTCCAGGCATGTAATTGAATACGAGCCAATAAAACTTCAGGAAGATTTGTCATATGTAGAGAGTCCGATAGAGATTCTAGAAGAAAGAGAGAAGGTGTTAAGAAATAAAGTGGTAGAGTTAGTAAGAGTATTGTGGAGAAACCCAAAGGTTGAAGAATCAACCTGGGAGGTAGAAAGTGATATGAAAGAAAAGTACCCTCATCTGTTTTCTTAGGAGATTCTGAGGATAAAATCCTTTTAAGGGGGGAAGAATGTAATATCTGGGATATATCGTGTAATTATTTTTATTAATAAATAAATATTCAACATATTCAGTATTTATTCTGTGAATTATCTGTTAAGTGGTATATGTGTTTGGGTGTTTAAAAATATGATAAATTGAGTATTTTAATTTTTATATGTCCAAAATAAAATATAGATAATTGTCATATCTTCCTATTTATTTTTATGTTGATTTATGATTTTATAGGAAATTTATGGATTTAATAAATTCTTTTTCCGAGTATTTTTAAATCATTTTATATAATCAGGAACCAGCCGACTTCACCCGTTTTTACATTTTTATGACCCGAAACTCTTCCGAGAACTCCTTCCTAACCTAATTGCAATATTCCGAGCATTTTCCATGTTTTAACTTTTTCGATTCGGCGTACAGTTTGTCCTGTGTGGGTCCCGACGCAATATTTTCGATACAAAATTCATTTCGGTAAATCAATAAAACTCGTATTTTCGATAAACATGATCTTTTTATTAAACTATTATAATTATTAACTCGTAATACGTGTAACCAGGTGCTGAGACCAAGACCGCAGTACAAATTGTACAGATTTGGATAATTATCCCGAAAACCGGTACCGTTTTGGATCTGTTTTTATAAATAAACGTACTATTTTACATCCGGAATGATCCAACGGGGTACTAATTTTCTGTAAATATAAATAGCTCTTACCGTATTTGTTAGGAATATATGTATTAGTTTGATGATAAGTTAAACAAAACACTTAAGTAGAAATCTAGTGTTTGTAGCCTCAACGGATAAGACCATTATGGCTATCCGTTGATGTAGTAGCTTTACTTAAAAATAAGTTTAGTATTATTGCACATTTCAATTTCTGTATTTAAGTTATAATTCTTAGATGATTGTGGGAAATTATAAGTCATGTTGACTACTAGTGGATATTCAAATAGGAGGGCTAATTGTAAATATTTCATGCCTTGTAATTTTGTATAAGTGAAGTATTATCAACTGATAAATTAAAGGCCTTCAACGGATGAGAAACAAAGCTTCAACGGATGTCTCTAAAGCTTCAACGGATAACATCCATCAACGGATGAGTGCATCAACGAATAAAGCTTCAACTGCTAATGCATCAACGGATAAAGCCATCAACGGATGAAAGCTTCACGGATGCTCAGTTCAATAACAGTTGAAAGTGACAATTCATAAGCTGACAGAGGCACATGGGTTGACAGAGACAATTGGAATGTGGTAGCCTCTTGGAGGAATCAAGAAAATGCAGCATTTCCATTCTGGTGCAAACAAGGAAGTATTCAAAGATTCACAGATTATCCTAGATTGCATTAGAGAGAGAAATAAAGAAGAAACATGTGAAGAATCTTTTTAATTGTATTTGTACTTTTGTCTTCACTTGTAAACTTGGTGATATATAAACCAAGTTGCAGCTAGTAATTAGGTGGTGAATTTTCCAGAGCTATTTAGAAAAACATAGAGAGAAAATCATATAGTTTGTACTAGGACGCAGCTGTGATCAATTCTTTGAATCACAGATTTTCTGAAATACACATCTCTGGTGGAACAACAAATCCACCATAAAAGTTTTTAAATCCTTTGAGTTCTTTACATTTGTGTCTTGAATATATATATGTCTGCACCTGCTCAAAGCAATTCATACACAACTGTTCATCAAAACACTTAGCCTTTGAAACTGCTCAAAACTTGAAAAAGTTTTGAGATTTACATTCAACCCCCCTTCTATAAATCTCATTTTTAGTTCCTTGGGAATAACAATTGGTATCAGAGCAAGCTCTTAACTTACAAAGAGTTTAAAATTTTATTCTACTAACATCATGAGTAAGAATGATATTGGTGTAAAGATTCCAATCCTGGAAAGAGATAATTATCATCACTGAAAAGTGAAGATGCATCTACATCTTCTCTCTCAAGATGAAAGCTACATCAACTGCATTGAAAATGGTCCTCACATCCCTCACAAGGTGGCCACAGCTGCAACTGCCACAGTTGCTATTGGACAGTCTATTCCCAAGCCAAAAGCAGAATGGACTGATGAAGATATTGAAGAGGTTTACAAGGATAAGAAAGCCATGAACATTCTGTTTAATGGCCTAGATCAAGATATGTTTTATAATGTCATTAACAGCCAAATTGATAAGGAAATTTGGGATACTGTGCAACTTATCTGTGAAGGTACTGAACAAGTCAAAGAAAAAAATGCAGCTTCTCATTCAACAGTATGAATACTTTCATTTTGAAGAAGGAGAATCACTGAATGATACCTTCAATAGATTTCAGAAACTGTTGAATGGATTGAAGCTGTATGGTAGAGTGTACCAAGTCAAGGATTCCAACTTAAAATTTCTGAGGTCTCTACCAAAGGAATGGAAGATTATATGGAATTTTGAAGACCTATGAACTTGAGATGGAGCAAGATGAGCTGTTGGAAAGGGGAAAGAGAAAAGGTGGATCAGTTGCACTTGTAGCTGACAATGAGAAGACTGAAGCCATGAATGAAGAAAAGACAATGCCAAGTCTCAAAATTGGCACAAGCAAATCAGAATCAAGCAAGGGAAAGGAGCAAGTAGCTGAGGTTGAAGATAGTTCCAGTCAAGATGACTCTGATGATGTTGATGAACATCTGGCTTTTTTGTCCAAAAGGTTTGCAAAGATGAAATTCAAGAAAAATGCTAAATTCACTAAGTCAAACAAGAACATGGTGGACAAATCTAAGTTCAAATGTTATAACTGTGGCATAAGTGGACACTTTGCAAATGAGTGCAGAAAGCCAACCTCTGATAAGAAGAAATTTGAGCAAGTGGATTACAAAAAGAAATATTTCGATTTGCTCAAACAAAAGGAAAGAGCTTTTCTAACTCAGGATGACTGGGCAGCGGATGGAGCCAATGAAGATGATGATATGGAATATGTCAACCTAGCCCTGATGGCTAATTCTGATGAAAATGAAACTAGTTCATGATGCAACCAGTTAATTACTACTGACCTCTCTCAGCTTTCTAAGATTGAATTCAATGAAGCTATAAATGATATGTCCAATGAATTATATCATTTGCGTGTTTCCCTTAAATCATTAGCTAAAGAAAATACAAGAATTAAAGAGAATAATTTGTTTTTAAGTGATAGGAATGCTGTGTAGGTAATTGAACTTGAGAAGATTAAAATCAAATGCTTATATGTTGAGAGTGAACTAGAAGAATCTGTTAAGAAAGTAGAAATTCTTTCTAAACAATTAGAACGTGAACAAGATATAATCAAGGCCTGGAAAATATCTAGGGATGTTAATGATTAGATTGTCAAGGTTCAGGGAATTGAATCACTCTGTGAGAATGCCTGGAAGAAAAACAAAAAGGAAGTAGAATTAATTGATGGATTGTCAACGGATGTGGAATCAACGGATGATGAAAGTTATCCGTTGAAGGAAGAAAAGGAGCATCCGTTGAAGGCTCATCAATTAAAACAGGCAAATGATTCTAAAAGAATAATTTGAAAAATCTAAATAAGAAGTTTGGTTCAACTTTCAAGAACTTTGTCAAAGAAGAAGCTAGCACATCCAAAGATGCCAGTAAGGTAAATATAGGACACATGACTTTAGATCAGTTGAAAAATAGGCTTAAGATGGTTGAGGATAAAAAGGAAACTAAAAGGAAATCTAATAGAAATGGGAAGGTAGGGATTAACAAACATAACAATTACACACCAGATAAGTATTCTCCTAGAAAAAGTTGTGTGCATTATAAAAGTGTTAATCATCTATCTACTAACTGCAAGTCTGTTAAGAATGCTCCCATGCCTTTAACTCCTTCCATGCCTAACATGTCTATATCACCTCTACATGCTATGTCTGTTATGTCTCAACAAAATCCTAATGCACATTTTGCAAACATGCCATATGTTAATAATCATTACTTTGCTGCATTCAGTATGCCTCAAATGCCATACAACATGCCTATGTGGAATAATATGTTTGCACAATCTATGCCTTATCAAATTCAACCAAATGTGCTAAATGATTCTGTAACTAACCCTACACTTCAACCAACTACATCTGAGACCAAGGTTGACCCAATGTTACCTAAGTCAAAAGATGCAGGAGGTATGAAGTCTAGGAAAAAGACTAACAAGGCTGGACCCAAGGAAACTTGGGTACTAAAATTAACTTGATTTGATTTTGTTGTGTGCAGGGAAAAAGAAGGAATCTATGGTACTTGGACAGTGGTTGTTCAAGGCACATGACAGGAGATTTCACCCTGCTCACAGAGTTCAAGGAGAGAGCTGGCCCTAGCATAACCTTTGGAGATGACAGCAAAGGGTTCACAATGGGATATGGCTTGATTTCAAAAGAAAATGTCATCATCGATGAAGTTGCATTAGTTGATGGTCTCAAACACAATCTATTGAGCATCAGTCAACTATGTGATAGAGGGAATACTGTTTCCTTAAATTCTGAAGCCTGTGTTGTCACAAGTAAAAAGGACAACAAAGTGGTTCTAACTGGAGTTAGAAAAGGGAATGTGTACTTGGATGACTTCAACTCTACAGATGCAGAATCAATTACTTGTCTTATCAGCAAAGCAAGTCCAGATGAA
The DNA here is from genome assembly GCF_009905375.1 of Apium graveolens. Lineage (NCBI taxonomy): Eukaryota > Viridiplantae > Streptophyta > Magnoliopsida > Apiales > Apiaceae > Apium > Apium graveolens. Next base: position 237,362,630 of record NC_133655.1, read on the forward strand.
AGGTGGCTATGGCACAAGAAGCTGTCCCATTTGAATTTCAAGACAATGAATGATCTAGTCAAAAAGGACTTAGTTAGACGAATGCCTCTAGTGGAATTCTCAAGGGATGGACTGTGTGATGCTTGTCAGAAAGGAAAGCAAAAGAGAGCATCATTCAGTAAGAAGCTTGAATCAGCAATTGATGAATCATTACAACTGCTACACATGGATCTTTTTGGACCAGTCAATGTATTGTCAATTTCAAGGAAAAGATATTGCCTAGTGATTGTAGATGATTTCTCAAAGTTTTCATGGACCTACTTTCTTGGATCAAAGGATGAAACTAGTGAAATCATTATCAATCATATCAAGCAAGTCAACAATCATCCAGATTTCAAAGTAAGGAATACCAGGAGTGACAATGGAACTGAGTTCAAGAATTCTACCATGAGGTTGTTTTGTGAAGAAAATGGGATCATGCATGAGTTCTCAGCTCCAAGGACTCCACAACAGAATGGTGTGGTGGAAAGGAAGAACAGATCACTAATTGAAGCTGCAAGAACAATGCTTGAAGAGTCAAAACTCCCAACATACTTTTGGGATGAGGCTGTTAACTGTACATGTTACACTCAGAATATTTCTCTAATCAATCAGGCAAAAGGCATGACTCCCTATCCATTATTCAAGAGAAGAAAACCAACCTTAAACTTTCTTCATGTCTTTGGTTGCAAATGCTACATTCTAAGGAATCAACCTGATCACAAAGGGAAGTTTGATGCAAAGGCTGATGAAGGAATATTTGTTGGTTATTCTGTTGGAAAATCATATAGGGTCTACAATCTAAGAACCAACATTGTTATGGAATCTGTGCATGTTGTGTTTGATGATAAAAAGATTGATGGACTAACAGATGAGGGACATCATGAAGGACTCATATTTGATAATATTGAGATATATTGTGATGATAGTGAAGATGAGAATGATGGAGAAGGCACCTCGAAAAGAACTCAAAATCTGCCTTTGGATAATGCACAAAATGATGCATCAGTTGAAAGTCATAATTCAGCATCCGTTGATAGAAATAATGCAGCATTCGTTGAAAGATAAAGTGCATCATCCGTTGAAGTACATAATGAAGCATCCGTTGATCATAGTCTATCAACGGATAATCAATTAACTTCATCAGTTGATAGAACTCTCAGCTTCTTTCAAAGGATCAGTAACTCAGGGGGAGTTTCAACCAATCAACACTTTATCTCACATCATGACAAAACTGAGGCAACCTCATCTAGAGCTAATCTACCACCTCAAAGGAAATGGACCGAGAATCATCCTTTTGAATTGATCATTGGTGATGCAACATCTAAGGTGCAGACTAGAAGGGCTACTCAAGATGAATGTCTATACAGTAGTTTTCTATCACAGGAGTGTTAGGTCACACACACACACTGTAGAGGGGGTGAATACAGTGTATAGTACACTCAAATCGAACTTTAAGAACTTAAGTAACAGAAAACAAACTTTATTGAAACAATAAACTCTGTTACAGTATGGAACTGTTACCTCTCAGTGATGAACAAATATCACGAGAGCTGCTAGGGTTACCATGAATAATCTTTTCTAATAATGATAACACTTATAGTGTAAACCCTATGTCTGTATTTATATACTACACAGTTACAAGATAATCGCTAATTGATTTGGAATATAATTCTGCTTCCTAAAATATATCAATCAGATATCTTTTCTTCCAAGTATTCCATTCTTCACGGAATTTCTTCTTCATGCATATCTCTTCTTATGTTTATCTCAATCTTCTTTCCTTTAATCAGCTACTGTCCTTATCTGATTGTCCTTCAACACTTAAGTTCTGATATCTATCTTCTGATGATTATCTCCTGATAATATAAGTACTGATATCCTTAAGTCCTGACTTCCAGTATAAGTACTGATCAACAGTTAAGTACTGATTTATCCTGTTCACGTAAGATCTGAAAGCTAAACATAAAACATATTAGCCATGACATTATCAAATATATCTAACAATCTCCCCCAACTTGTAAATTAACAAAATATACAAGTTTAAAAGATATTTGATGATGTCAAAAACATTAAGTACAAATGCATGAGAAATAGACTAGATAACTACAACTTACAGTCCTTAAAGTTTTTACCAATTTCAACTTTTGATAACAACTTCAATCTGTATAAATATCAGAATTTAAGCAGTTGTAGATCTTCGACTTGGCTTCTTCATTTTCTGATCTCTCTGATGTCAGGAGTTGTTCTGAGATAGTTCTTCAACAAACATTTCTCAGCATATCTTAGTTCATCAATCATTCTCCTTTTAACACCTTTAAGCTCTGCAGTATCTTCACCAGTTTGAAAGATTGCAGCTCTGAGATCATTAATCTTTGCTTTTCTTAACTCCTGATCTAGTCTTATGACATAAGCTTTGTCTAACTCAAGATTGAATTCAAGTCCCTTAATACCAAGATACGTTCTGATCTGTGCAGTATTAGGCTTCATATCAACAATATCACCATTGTGATCTCTGTACTTTGGAACATATCTGCTGTCAGACTTAACAGAATAAAGCCTTTTCTGTCTCTGAATCTGTTCTTTTAAGTAGTTTGCAGCAGTCTCTGTTATTCTGTCATCCACTTGAAGTAAGAAAAGTACATGCTCCAATTCTTCAAAATACTTCAAAGGAATGGCATTTTGTCTTATATGATAAACCCTACCATCTGTCATGAAATACAACATGATGTATTCTTTCAAGTAGGTATGGTAAACCATCTGTACAGATTCCAGTTGATTCAATCTCTCAGGAGTTGCTCCAATACCTGGTTCACTCAAGGAAGTTGGATCATTGGTAGTGTTGTGTACTCTTCTTTCATCAGCACTTCCCAATCCAGTTTCATCTCTAGCTTCCTTTCCAGTAACTACTCTTGCTTCAAAACCACTTGCAGTAGTCTTCAAAGATTGAGTCTGTTTTGCTTTAGTGAATCCTGGTAGGAGTGACTTTGATCTATTTTCTGATATCAAGTTAACTTGAGCACTGTCAGAGGTTACTTGCTTCTTCTGAATATCAGAACTTACAATTTCTTGACTCTGAACAACTTGAGCCATGTCAGAGGTTGTTTTAAGAACTTTTCTTGTAGTCAGAGCAAGATCATCTTTTCCATCAGTAATTTCTTCTTCCTCAGGAGGTACATAAGGCTTGATAGGTTCACCAACCTTTTCTTTACCCTTGGATCTTGGATCTATCTGTGGTTGTGATCTAGCCAAAGTTGCTTCAGTATGTGTCCTTTCTTTGATCACAATGCCTTTAGGTTTTGGAAGTAACTTTTTACCAGAAGCTTCATATTTAGATGTGACTTTCTCTGATTTAAGTCTGGCTTCTTCTTCCTTTAAACTTTCCAAGTCCATCCCTGGATTTTCTTGAAGAAATAATTGTCTTGACATTTCCTCATCAAGATTTAGAAGTTCATCAGAACTTATCCTTTTACCAGCAGCAGAACTTATTCTTTTCCCAGTATCAGAACTTGTTCTGTGACTAGCTTGTCTTGATGTAAACCTTCTACCTTGACTATGACCACTACCCATTCCAGAGGTTCCTTGGTCATCTTTTCCATCATCCTTTCCTTGCAGTGTCTTGTTGGTTGTGCATTTGGACTTAACTACCTTCTCCCCCTTTTTGGCATCAGCAGGTAATAAAAGAGAGATTAGTAGTTCCACTGAGGTCTGGATTTCAGTAAGTTGCGATTGCTGAGAAGCTTGATTTGTCAGAATTTGATCAATCTGAGCTTGTTGTTTCTCTTGAGTTTTCTCAATATAAGCAACCCTGTCAATGGTAGGTTGGAAGAACTTTTTCTTATCAATTTTCCAAACTTGTTCCTGTTTGATAAAGTTCTCCCGAATCTTGTATAGCTCGGCATGAGTATTGGAATGAAGACCTTGTAGATGTTTAGTACTCAATGCAGTGACTCTAAGTTGGGTTTTAAAATCATCAGAATTTAACATTTCATCAGCTTTAGTCAGGTGCTCAGCAAGATGTAAAGCATTTGGAACACATGAAACTGAGTTCCATTCCTTAGTCCACTCCTGACTTGCAGGAGTTTCACTCCAAGGCACTGGTGCATCCCTGATAACAAACTCCTTTACCAGTTCAGACTTAGGAAGAGTCGGTGGAGGAGTAAGTCCTGAAGGACCTGCTTCATCAGCATCTACAGTTGTAGCAGCTTCACCAGTATCTCCAACATTGGCAGCATCAGAACTTAAAGAATCAGTATCTTCTGATAAGACAACAGTGTGAGTAGCAATGGAGGCTTCAACATCCTCTAATTGCTGATCTGAGACTAAGTTCTGATCAACAGCCATATCCTGATGCTCACCTAAAATCTGATCATCAACATCTTGATGCAGAGAAGGTGTTGTTGATAACTCTGGAGTTTGAACAGCATCAGTAACAGGTGTTGTGGAATGATTATTTGCTATTGGAGCTTCTAAGAAAAGAATTGCAGGCACAACCAAGTTCTGAATATCAATTTCAGCACTTGTGCCTGGATCAACAAGAGACACAGATGGTGAGTTAGCCTTGTCAGATACAGCTTCCTGAGATGGAGTTGATGGAGAAGAAGTGACTGGAGCAAATTCCTTGCCTTGTGAGATCAGAGATTCCTGATCCCCTTCCTTAGCTGCTTCCTCCTCATCATCTGAAACTGGCCTTTGTGCCCTCTGTTTCTTGTACTTCCTTGTTGATTTGGATTCCTTGGGAGTTTCAGGAATTATCATACGGCTAAGCCTCTTGAGAATCCTAGAACCCCCAATTTCAGAATCCTTCTGAGAAGTTGCTTTCTCAGCTTCAATCACCACAGGTTCTGAAGAAGGAATCTATTCCTCAGAATCTGATTCATCTCTCAAAGTAAATCTCCTCCTCTTTTGAGGTGTTTGAGGAACAGTTTTTGTTCTCATTGGCTTAGAGGATGGAGACTTCACAGTAGGTGCTGAAGAAGAAGGTTGAGCAGTCTGTGAAGTGGAGAGATAGGATTTGAGATAAGTTTTGAGGGTAGGTTGAGTAAAATGAGAGGTAGGTACTGAGGTTGATGGATTTTGGGTGGTTGGAGGTGGTTGGACATCAGAGTAAACAGATCTATAAGTATCAGGATCAGCATTTACCAGGATCTATTTCACAGACTTAGGAATCTGTAATGGTCTAACCACTTTCTTCTTAGTATCAGCATTTACCAGGTCATTAAAGTACCTTTTTGCAACCTTAAAAGGTGGGGTTTGAGTGCTGACTAAATGAGGTTCATCAGTACAGTAAGTGTAAATAAGTTGACAGAATCTAGCAAAATAAACAACATCTCGATCCTCTGTCATCCTATCCCTAATAAAACCAATTATTCCAGTTGCAAAATCAAAATGAGTTTGATGGATAATAGCATACCCTATGTGCTGACTCAGAATTGGGATAGCATCAAAATTTGAACATTTGTTCCCAAAGGCTTTGGTGATGCAATCAAAGAAAAAACTCCATTCTCTTCTGATATTAGCCCGTTTCAACTGTCCAAGTTTCGTCAGACTCTTTTCATATCCCAATTCAGCCATTAACTCCCGAAGGGCTAATCCTCTGGAACTGAGAAAGTACAATCCTCTGGAAGATGTAAAGCCCTGCGTACTGTACCAGGAGTGACTACAAAAGATGAATCACCCACTTGGAAGATAATACTTGGAGTTCCACGGTTACCACCATCATCAAAAATGCCAGTCCTCCAGAACCTCAGAACTTGTTGACTTGAAAATAATTCAGGCTGAGTTAAGGCCTACCCAACCTCACTATGTGCAAGAAGATCTTGCACAAAGTGCAATTCAGATGGAGCTTCAGCATGATCAAGAATTGCAGCATAGTTGTTTGGAACAAACTTAGCTCCATCAATGAGTAAATCCTTTGGTGCCATGTGAAAAAATTGAGAATTAAGTATGCCTGATAGGTGTTTGATATAATATCTGTATGAAAACAACGAAAATAGTAAAGTGAAGGAGAGTAAAAGTAAGAAGAGAGATAAAAGATGAAGAAATTAAAAAGATTAAAGAAATCTTCTCTCTGCTGTACTTATACAAAAAAAATATTACCGTTGGACACTTGTCAGACATGCAGTAATAACGGATAGTTACTGGGCTCGAGAAAATAGTAATCATTACTTACCCATTTGCCGAGTTTCAAGGAAAAACTGTTCCATTTATCAAGGGAAACAATTTTAATTCAAAATTTAACCCGTTATCACTGATTGAATTATTTTTCACTGCAACATTAATATTCTGAAAATAAATCATGTTAAAAATGACCGAGATAATTTCGATGAATAAGTGCTTACAGAGAATCAGAACTTAAATAAAAACAAAATTTAAATGGTCATCAGAATATCAATCAGGATTTATCAACACAAGATAAAATAACTCAGAGACAAAATCTTGAAGTAAAAACAGTTTTCATTAATATATCAAGTCAATACATTTATGAAATGGAAATTACATCAATACAAGATTTTCCCTAAGCTTCTAATCCTTACGTCAACAGCTTTAGTCCTAGCTAAGAAGCCTGACAAAGCTGATGATGAAGAAGAACAGGAAGAAGACGAGATTAAGTCATCTTCCTCTTCCTATCTTCGACGAACAAGATGGCGAGTCGTATGATTCGCTCTTGCTGACGGATAGCTTCCCGCCTTTCCTCCTCCAATCGCTCCAGATGGCGATGGTAATCCATATAGAAGAATAGGAGGTGAGTTAGCACCTCCTGTGGGACAGAATCCCAGATCTCCTCAGGAATGGCTGTTACATGCCACTCCTGCTGCCAGTCGGCACAACTTAGCTCCATTGTGAAGGTTTGGTTGTTCAAAAACATGTTGTATCGAACCATTGTGTTTTTGATAGAAGAAGGAGGATAAGTGTGTGAGAAGAATATAATGGAAAGACTGATGTGAAGTGGTTGCTTATATAGGCAAGAGAATGCCAAGAGACGCAAAGATATTTAATGCTGACAGGTAGAATTAATTCTACCTCGTCTCCCTAGACTTTGAAAAAGAATAACAGTCATTGGAAAGAGGAAGCATGGCTAGACCGCACAAGACACAAGAAACAGTGGACTGTTCAAGTACGAATACCATTAATCCTAATCATAGTGACTATTAATCTTCCACTTCAACATATTCTAGTTCTAACTGAGACTGTTATCAAATTTTATTCACAGATAAGCCAAGTAAAGGATTAGACTGAGAAATCAGAACTTAGACCTATACCAGAACTTAACAGTCATCAAAACATAATTTCTTAACTCGAAAAAGGAATGCCCATCTTAGAAAATACTCATACAAGTTCTGAGTTATGAACGTCAGAACTTAATCATCAGAACGTGTAACTTAGAACTTGTCCTCAGAATTTGTGCAATAATGACACAATGACTGTTTATCTAAAATAACATAGACCACCACAGAAATTTTCATCATTCAGATGGAGTGATTAGTGTGTGCATTAAGCTAAAAACAGATAAAGAGTAAAGTCTGATTCACTTCAGTACATCTTAGAAATAAGGCATAACTAAAATTTTGCTAAAGAGCTGTCATTGTCCTGAAACCTACTGAAGAATGAGTTTATGCTTGAGTCCACCTCAACTGTTTTGTGCTAATTTTATGCATCTTTTGAAATTCTATTTTACAGTGGCTTCTCAGTGTAAGTGAGTCACGACTGTTTATCAGAATTTATGCTATTTTCAGAGTATTTCTCCAGTAATCATAGAGTGTGAAAAGTCACCAAGAAAATATTTAGCTTTTCTGATGCATATTTACTTAATACCAGCAATGCACTTGGGTCGTCCCTTCCACATTTTTACTCTAGATCTCAAAGGAGTACCTGATTTTAATCTTTGATCTTTTTGCTTTTTCTTTTGATAAGAGAGGTCTATCAGCACTTAGTACATTCAGCAGTTTTACTAGTATCAGAACTTAATAGATGAGTAGCATTATTCTAATTTGTGCCTTAGTAATAAGATATACAAAGTGAACTTAACTAAGCTCAGTTATCAGAATTTGCTAGTGTCATAAGATTTCCACTGAAATAATTACTTCTTCCATGGAATCATTTGTTTATTGAAGACTACTAGGTCAGTATCTAGCACAGTTATCCTCATAGGATTGAATAGGTACTAGAACAGACATATCACTTATCAGAGTTTAGAAACATATATCAGACAACAGTCAGTACTTAAAGACATTTATCAATTAAGCACAGAATACACAATGAGATTAATTCTATAAATACTGAGCATAAAGTCTGATAACACAGAACAAGTCTAAGCAGATTTAGAGAAAGAACCTGAAACCATTCCAAGTTCATTTACCAATCTTGTAAAAGTAGCTTCACATAATGGTTTTGTGAAGATATCTGCCAACTGTTGATCTGTGGGAACAAAATGCAATTCCACTGTACCTTCATCCACATGTTCCCTGATGAAGTGGTACCTGATGCTGATGTGCTTTGCCATTGAGTGTTGAACTGGATTACATGTCATAGCAATAGCACTTTGATTATCACAGTAAATAGGGATTTTGAAATATGTTAACCCATAATCCAGTACCTGATTCTTCATCCAAAGAATCTGTGCACAACAGCTTCCTGCAGTAATATACTCTGCTTCTGCAGTTGATGTGGAAATTGACTTTTGTTTCTTGCTGTACCAAGAAACCAATCTGCCTCCAAGAAATTGGCAGCTTCCACTTGTGCTTTTCCTGTCAATTTTGCAACCTGCAAAATCTGCATCTGAGTAGCCTATTAGTTTAAAATCTGATTCTCTAGGATACCATAATCCCAGAGCAGCTGTCCCTTTAAGATACTTAAAGATTTTTTTTACAGCTGTTAAGTGAGGTTCTCTTGGATCTGCTTGAAATCTTGCACAAAGACAGGTAACATACATGATATCAGGTCTACTAGCAGTTAGATAGAGTAGAGAGCCAATCATACCTCTGTAGTCAGTAATATCTACTGATTTACCGGTATCCTTATCCAGTTTTGTTGCAGTGGCCATTGGAGTGGATGCACTTGAACAATCTTGCATTCCAAATTTCTTTAGCAGGTTTCTGGTGTACTTGGTTTGACAAATAAAAGTGCCTTCCTCATTCTGCTTGACTTGAAGGCCCAGAAAATAGCTAAGTTCCCCCATCATACTCATCTGATATCTTGACTGCATTAGTTTGGAAAACTTCTTGCAAAGTTTGTCATTTGTAGATCCAAAAATGATATCATCAACATAAATCTGGACCAGAAGTAAGTCCTTTCCATGGTTGAGTTAGAACAGTGTTTTGTCTATTGTCCCTCTGTTGAATCCACTTTTTAGAAGAAACTGAGCTAAAGTCTCATACCATGCTCTAGGAGCTTGCTTAAGTCCATAAAGTGCTTTGTCAAGTCTGTAGACATAGTCTGGATGTTTGGTATCTACAAAACCTGGAGGTTGTTCAACATATACCTCTTCCTCCAATTCTCCATTGAGAAAAGCACTTTTCACATCCATTTGAAAGACAGTAAACTTTTTGTGAGCAGCATAAGCCAAAAATATCCTTATGGCTTCTAACCTAGCAACTGGTGCAAATGTTTCATCATAATCAATTCCCTCCTGTTGAGAATATCCTTTTGCAACCAGCCTTGCCTTATTCCTTGTAATTATGCCATCACTGTCAGTTTTATTTCTGAATACGCACTTTGTACCAACAACAGATCTATTCTTTGGTCTTGGTACTAGGGTCCAGACTTTGTTTCTTTCAAATTCATTCAACTCTTCCTGCATTGCTTGCACCCAATCAGCATCTTGAAGAGCTTCTTCCACTTTTTTTGGCTCAGTCTGAGAGAGAAAAGAATTGTAAAGACACTCATTTGAAGTACCTGTTCTAGTTCTGACACCTGCATCAGGATTTCCAATTATCAAATCAGGTGTATATGATTTTGTCCACTTCCTTGCAGATGGAAGGTTTTCTCTAGAACTGGATGCTCCCACATGATCCATGCTATCTTCATTTTCATTTTCTGATGCTCCCCCTGAAACTATGCTCTCTGAGTTGGATTCTTCAGTATTTAGATTTTCAGCACTATCAGAACTTGGCTTATCAGAACTTGACGAATCAGAACTTGAAGAGCCAGATGTATGTTCGGATGTTTCTTGAGATGTGGTAGGATCTTGAGTATGCTCCCCCTGCATAGGTGCATCTTCCTTTAACGTAGTCACCACAGTTTCAATAACATCAGAGTTTAATCCATCAGAGTTTGCAGTATCAGGACTTAGACTGTCAGGATTTTCAGTATCAGAATATGAGTCTTCATTTTCAAATCTCAGCTGATCATGGTCAACAAAATCTTTAAGACCAGTGATCTTCTTGTCATCAAAAGAGACATTGATAGATTCCATGACCACTTTTGTTCTCAAATTATAGACTCTGAAGGCTTTTGTGGAAAGTGGATATCCAACAAAGATTCCTTCATCAACTTTTAGATCAAACTTTGATAGCTGTTCAGGATGAGTCTTGAGAACAAAACACTTGCATCCAAATACATGAAAATATTTCAGATTTGGCTTCTTTTTCTTCACCATCTCATATGGTGTTTTTCCATGCTTGTTAATGAGTGTTGCATTTTGAGTAAAACAAGCAGTCTGCATAGCTTCAGCCCAGAAATAGGTTGGAAGCTTTGCTTCTTCAAGCATTGTACGTGCAGCTTCAATTAGAGTTTTATTCTTCCTTTCAATAACTCCATTTTGCTGTGGAGTTCCAGGAGCAGAAAATTCCTGCTTTATTCCATGGCTTTTGCAGAACTCTTCCATTATCAAATTCTTGAACTCAGTGCCATTATCACTCCTTAAAATTTTCACAGAATCTTTGACCATTTTATCCAGCTGTTTGACATGATCAATCAAGATAGATGCAGTTTCACTTTTTATGTGCAAGAAATACACCCATGTGTATCTGGTGAACTCATCCACTATGACCAACGCATACTTCTTCTTTGCAATAGACATGACATTTACTGGACCAAATAGATCAACATGTATAAGATGATAAGGCTCAAGAATTGATGAATCAGTCTTGCTCTTGAATGAAGATTTTCTTTGTTTGGCTTTCTGACATGAATCACAAAGACCATCAGGAGCAAATACTGTGTTTGGCAATCCTCTCACAAGATCTTTCTTGGCCAGTTCATTTATATTGTTGAAATTTAAATGAGAGAGTTTCTTATGCCAATTCCAGCTTTCTTCAATTGATGCTCTATTTAACAGACAGATTGCAGAGCCATCAGTACTTGTTGAAAGCTTAGCTTCATAAATGTTATCACGTCTGTATCCTTTCAGAACAACTTTGCCTTTAGATTTACTCACAACTTCACAGTGTTCTTCAAAGAAATCAACATGATAACCTCTGTCACAGATTTGACTTATACTCAGTAGGTTGTGTTTAAGTCCTGAGACCAGAGCTACTTGTTTAATTATGACATTTCCAAGATTGATATTGCCATATCCCAATGTTTTTCCAATGTTGCCATCTCCATAAGAAACACTTGGGCCAGCTTTCTCCACAAAGTCTGATAGCAGGGCCTTATTTCCAGTCATATGTCCTGAACATCCACTGTCCAGAACTAGAATATTTTTCCTGTTGCCCTGCAATCACAAAGACCACTAATTATTAGTTTTAAGGACCCAGACTTGCTTGGATCCTTTGGCCTTATTAAGTTTGTTAACATTTGCAGCGGATTTAGCATCAGAGTTTATGTTAACATTTTTCTTATCAGAATTTACATTATCAGACTTTGAATCAGAATTTACACTAGAAGGAACAATGGAAACTTTCTTCAAAGAAGGTTTTATTTGATAATAATCATAGTACAAACTATGATATTCCTTACAAGTATAAATGGAATGCCATAAACTACCACAATGAAAACAAGGATTTTGTGGTTTGTATCTAACAGACTGACTCTTAACTCCTGATTTTGAAGGTAAGGAGTTAATATTCTTATTTTTCCTGCAAAAAGAAGCTAGATGGTTAGAACTTCCACAGTTATGACATGTTTTCCTAGGAGCATCAGGAACAGGTTTATAATCATTGCTTTTATTCACACCTTCCTTTCCATTCCTATTTTTCCTAGGTGATTGTACCTTGTTTGCATTCTTGACATCTTTCAGCTTATGCTTAAGCTGATTCTTTGTCATTAAGCCTATGTTTACTTCAGCTGTCTTTTCCTGTTTTAGTTTGTCAGAAGTTAATTCCTCTTTAACTTCTGATTTCTCATTATCAGACTTTACAGTTACAAACTTAACAGGTTTTAACTTTGGCTTTTGCTTAACAACAGGCTTAATTTCTTCAGTTCCTTTATCATTCTTATTCTCTCCATAACCTAAGCCCTCTTTCCAATTTTCACTACTTAGCAAATTTTGAGTTGTTCTGCCGGAGTTAGTCCAAGTCCTGATTATCTCTCTTTCCTTTTCTAACTCAGTTTTTAGAGATTCATTCATTTTTAGCACTTCATCCCTAACATAAAAAGCATCATCTCTATCCTTCTGAGTTTGATGGAACATGACTAACTCTTTTTCTAAGAAATCATTCCTTTTCTTAAATGCAAGATTTTCAGAAGTTAATCTTTCACATGTTAAAGTTTGGTCTCTATAGCTAACAAACATGGTTTTAAGATATCTTCTCAACTCATTAATATCATCAGTATGAAAAGCATAAGTAGTCTAAGGTACCTTTGTTTCAGCAGCTTCAGAACTGCTCTCAGCACTTTCTTTATCAGCATTTGCCATCAATGCATAGTTCTCCTCACTTTCAGAGTCTGAAGTGTCTGTCCAGCTTTTCTGCTTTGTGACAAGAGCCTTGCCTCTGTCACCCTTTACCTTCTTGCAGTCAGGAGATATGTGGCCTTTCTCACCACAATTATAGCATTTAACATTGGTGTAATCTCCTCTGTCAGACTTTCCTCCTCTGCCTTCAGATCTTCTGAAATTCTTCTTATCAGAACTTATGCTTTTTCTGGAAAACTTCTTTCCCTTCCTGAACTTCCTGTATGCAATCTTGGTGATTCCTTTCACCATAAGAGCACATAGCTTCATCATCTCCTCATCAGCATCAGTCTCAGGCAAGCTTTCAGAATCTGAGTCATCATCACTCTCAGAACTTGATGACTCAGTATCAGAATTTATGAAAAGAGCTTTACCCTTGTCTTTCTTTGAGGAAGCTGCTTTGGGGAATTCTTCTTCAGCCTTAAGAGCAATTGTCTTTGACTTTCCTCCTTTCCTCTTGCTTCTTTGTTCCATCTCCAGCTCATGAGTCTTGAGCATTCTATAGATTTCGTCAAGAGTTGTTTCATCAAGATTGTAGTTGTCTCTTATTGTCGTTGCCTTCAAATCCCAACATTCAGGAAGAGCTAACAGGAACTTAAGGTTTGAATCTTCAAGATCATACTCTTTATCAACCAATGACAAATCATTCAAAAGTTTGACAAATCTATCATATAAATCATTCAATGACTCATTAGTCTTTGAGTCAAAGTGTTCATACTCTTGAGTGAGTATTGTCTTCCTGTTCTTCTTAATTGTGTCAGTTCCCTGACACCTTGTTTCCAGAGCATCCCATATCTCCTTAGCAGTCTTGCAGTTGATTACCCTGTTTGACATTACATTAACAATGGCACTATGCAGTAAGTGTCGTACCTTAGCATCCTTAGCAATTGATGTTATGTCCTCAGCAGTATAATCACTCTTCTCCTTTGGTACGGTCATTGCTGCTTCACCTGCAACTGCAACAGCAAGTTTGGTTGGTTTGTGAGGACCTTCCTTGATTCTATCCAGGTATTCTGGATCTGTTGCTTCCAGGAACATGGTCATCCTTACCTTCCATATGGGATATTCAGATGGTCTCAGTATGGGGACTCTGATGGTCTCATACCTACTCTGAATTTGTGTCTTTGGTGGTTACTCAGTTGTGGTAGGCTTAGTTGGAGTTTCTGTGTCCGACATGATTGTGTTTGGATCTTTAACTGTATGTAAGTTAACAGATAGGCTCTGATACCAATTGTTAGGTCACACACACACACACTGTAGAGGGGGTGAATACAGTGTATAGTACACTCAAATCGAACTTTAAGAACTTAAGTAACAGAAAACAAACTTTATTGAAACAATAAACTCTGTTACAGTATGGAACTGTTACCTCTCAGTGATGAACAAATATCACGAGAGCTGCTAGGGTTACAATGAATGATCTTTTCTAATAATGATAACACTTATAGTGTAAACCCTATGTCTGTGTTTATATACTACACAGTTACAAGATAATCGCTAATTGATATGGAATATAATTCTGCTTCCTAAAATATATCAATCAGATATCTTTTCTTCCAAGTATTCCATTCTTCACGGAATTCCTTCTTCATGCATATCTCTTCTTATGTTTATCTCAATCTTCTTTCATTTAATCAGCTACTGTCCTTATCTGATTGTCCTTCAGCACTTAAGTTCTGATATCTATCTTCTGATGATTATCTCCTGATAATATAAGTACTGATATCCTTAAGTCCTGACTTCCAGTATAAATACTGATCAACAGTTAAGTACTGATTTATCCTGTTCACGTAAGATCTGAAAGCTAAACATAAAACATATTAGCCATGACATTATCAAATATATCTAACAAGGAGGAACATAAGAGAGTGAAAGAAGCTCTACTGGATTCAGATTGGATTTTAGCAATGCAAGAGGAGCTAAACCAATTTGAGAGGAACAAGGTATGGAAGCTGGTACCCAAGCCAAAGAACAAGAGCTCTATTGACACACAATGGGTATTCAGAAACAAGATGGATGAAAATGGCATTTTAATAAGGAATAAAGCTAGATTGGTTGCCAAGGGCTATTCTCAACAAGAGGGAATATATTTTGTTGAGATATTTGCTCCAGTTGCAAGACTTGAAGCCATCAGAATCTTTCTAGCCTATGCAGCCCATGCCAATTTCAATGTCCATCAAATGGATGTCAAGAGTGCATTTCTGAATGGAGAATTGGAGGAAGAAGTTTATGTAAGCCAACCTCCAGGATTTGAAGATCCAAATTTTCTAGACTATATATATTATATGTTGAAAGCACTCTATGGACTAAAGCAAGCGCCTATAGCCTGGTATGAGACTTTGTCAAAATTTCTTCTAGATAATTACTTCACAAGAGGTACTGTTGACAAAACTTTTTTCTTTAGAAATGTTAATGGCTCTACAATACTTGTTCAAATCTATGTAGATGATATTATATTTGGTTCTACAGATGATAAGCTTTGTAAAAAGTTTGCTAAGTTAATGCAAAGTAAATATGAAATGAGCATGATGGGAGAGCTAACTTATTTCTTGGTTTACAAGTTAAACAAGTTAGTGGTGGAATCTTCATTAGTCAAACTAAATATATTTATGATCTTTTAAAGAAGTTTGACTTAATGGACTGTTCATCTGCAAAAACTCCCATGGCCACTGCCACCAAGCTTGAATTAAACAAGGCTGAAAAGTCTGTGGACATTACAGGTTATAGAGGCATGGTTGGCTCACTTCTATATTTAACTGCTAGTAGACCTGATATAATGTTTTCTACATGTCTCTGTACTAGATTTCAAGCTGACCCTAAAGAATCTCACTTATTGGCTATTAAAAGAATTTTCAGATATCTCAAAGGGACTCCAAATCTAGGAATTTGGTACCCTAGAGAATCTGGCTTTGATCTAATTGGCTACTCATATGCAGATTATGCAGGTTGCAAAATAGACAGGAAAAGTACAACTGGCACCTGTCAATTTCTAGGGAATAAGCTTGTGTCATGGTTCAACAAGAAGCAAAATTTTATTTCTACATCAACAGCTGAAGCTGAGTACATTGCTGCTGGTAGTTGCTGTGCACAGATACTGTGGATGAGGAATCAACTATTTGACTATGGGCTAAATGTTGACAAAATTCCAATATTCTGTGACAACACAAGTGCCATTGCCATTACTGAAAATCCAGTACAACACTCAAGAACCAAGCACATTGACATCAAGTACCACTTCATAAGGGAACATGTGATGAATGGTACAGTGGAACTCCATTTTGTTCCAAGTGAAAAGCAGATTGCAGACATATTTACCAAGCCACTTGATAAATCAACATTCACAAGATTAGTAAGTGAGCTAGATATGCTTAATTATTCATAAATTCATGTCCCTATTATAATCTGTTTTGAAGCCTGAAATGAATTTGTTGCAAGTACAAAGTTGGCTTTAAGTAAAGATTATTCTATCAATGGATATTCCCTATCCGTTGAAAGCCAAAATTGTTCTATCAACGGATGTTCATTATCCGTTGAAAGACAAATACATTTCTGGTAATTTTATCCCTCAACGGATAAAACTGTGTTAATTTTCAACGGATAACTATTTACCTCATCCGTTGAAGTGTCACATCAGTTATTTTAAGTGAGTCACAACCGTTGATTCTTTTACTTAACCGTTGATACATACATATATACACAGATGTATGTATTTGTATTAAAGGCAGTTTTTAGAATTCATACAGTTTTCTTTATTCTCAAACGGCTGTAATTCACTTAAAAATATTGTTTAATCATTCTCCTTACATTTTAATTTGAGAAAGTATAAAAGCCCCTTGAATTCTTATTTTCACTTTACGCTTTCTTGCAATTTTTCAAAAGCTTTTACTCTCTTTCTCTCCCAAAACTCTCAACTTTTCTCTGCAACCTCTACCCACTACAATGGCACCAGTAGTAAAGATAATGTCCCAGTCTGGATTTGTCTATGAGAAAAACAATTTTGTAGCTTTGGTGGAAAAGAATGAAGCCCACTTAGATTATCACAAGATGATGGACTTCATCAAAAACTGCAAACTAAGCTATGCAATGTTGGAAGCCCCAACTATTTACTGTGAGGTAATTGAGGAGATTTGGACAACTGCAGAGTTCAACCCCACTGATATGACCATCACTTTCTCTCTCAAAGGTAAAGATTACTGTATTAACTGTGATGATATGCAGTCATATTTCAAACTACCTGAGAACAATGCCATGACACCATACACTGATAATGATGTATCTAGCATGTTAGATTCCATAGGCTATTCTTTTGATTCTGCTAGTTTAGGGAGTATTAGAAGAAAAGGCCTTAGGATAGAATGGAGTTTTCTTGGAGATGCCTTTATCAGGTTTTCTCTGGGAAAATTAGTAATTTTGATGCAATAACTTCATCTCTTGTTAATATGCTCTATATGCTAGTTTCTGATAGGTATTTTAATTTTAGCAACTATATTATGCTAGAATTAGGTACCAGGTTAGGTAACAAAGCTAATAGACCTCATAACATCTACTATGCTAGATTCTTTATGTTATTGGCTAACCATGTTGCTGAAGGTTTGGTCATAACCAATGAGAGTAATAAACTCAAATGTTGGGCACAAGAGAAAAGGGTCCTTGCAGACCTTTTGAGAATTAACCTCAACAATCAGGTGCCACTGGTATACTTGCCAATAAAGAACGCACCTCAGGTAAGTGAGGTAAATACTTCTTCAACTCCCACTACTTCCAACCCCATTATTTATTTGCCTTCAAGTGTGGCCATGGAATCTGTGTCTTTGTCCCAACAGATTCCTACCAAGGCCACCAAACCTAAAGTTTCAAGACCAAAGTCAAAGAAAGCCACCTCTGTTGTTTCTCAAAAGACAACAGTTGTAACAACTACCAAAAACCCTGAGGGGAGTGAACAGGGTGTGAGTGGTGAGGGGAGGGGTGAATATCAAGAAATCCCCCAGGATAAGGTAGGAGAGGTGAGTGATACCCCAGGTAGCCAAGCCACAGTTTCTCAAAAGACTGTGGTGGTTGAAAAGGATTCAAACTCATCCCTAGTTGCATCCTCCCAAAAGGGTGCAGCTATTGAAAATAGTCCCCAACCAGGGACACAGAACAAAAGAAGGAGGGACACTGAACCCACACACTCTCCTGTAAAAGCCTTTACAAGAAGAAAGAGGGTCAAGACCTTAGTTTCCACACAGGGTGTACACACTACACAGATACACCCACCTGTATCTATGCCTTCTCAAATTCAGCTTGATGTGACTCCAACAAATGTGGAGTCACAGCCCCATTCTCTCAAAATTGACACACATCAATCACCAAATTCTCCATCACCATCTCTGGATGTGGACATGATATTCACATCAATTCCTGATTCTCCCTCTTTACAACTCAGGGAGGGGCCCCACTCAAATACTGGTGATCATCATCTATTAGATGATTTGTTGGATCATCAGCCAATTCTTTCAGACTTAGTTGAAGAATCTATGTCACCTAAATTAAAATCAATCTACACAGATTCAACAATTATGTCAATTTCAATTTCTACTTCTTTTCCTTCTTCAACGGATATTCCTCATCCGTTGACAAGTGGTTGTTCTTCGACGGATAAGCTTAACAGCAGTTATCCGTTGTGACCATCTGTTCCTACTTCAACGGATACTCCCTATCCGTTGATAGTCTCTACACAAATAACTGAATTAATTCCAAGTGTAGAAGACATGGTTACTGTACAATCACTTCTAGGTTTGAGGGAAGGGAGTGAAAATTTGAGTGAGAGGCTGGGTTGCTCCCAGGCAAAAGGAGAGCTTGAGAGTCTAAATATGCATGCTATTTCTTCCAGCATGGCAAAAGAAAGTGAGAGGAGTGCCACCTTAGTAGGTGAGGGTGAGAGTGTGAGGAGTGTGAGCCAGGGGGAGCCCCTGATGTAAGAAAAGAGAGAAATTGAGAAAAAAACAGGTACAGAAGGTATAAGGGTGGATCCGGCCATTGCTAATGAGTCAATGATTGTGGATGATGCTGAAAAGGAAAGACAATTTTAGCAACATTACAAAGCTGTAATTGATAACATTTCCTTGGATGCTGACACTTTTACTCATCCTGTGTCAGCCTATCAATTGTTGGCTACTCAGGGCAATGAGGAGGCAGAAAAGACTTTAAATCTAGTGCATACTTCAGAATCTCTATAAAGGGATAAAGCTGCTGTCAACTTGATGCCTTCTACAGCTGGTGAGCCATCTGAAGAATTTGGAGTAAATTCTAATGATGATGACTCTGTTTCATTTGATGGAAGCATGAACTTAGGGGGAGATGAAGGCCCAAGTTCTATTCCAGACTTACCTGAATGGGCATTAACAAAGGAGTCAACACCATGCCAATTCAATGTCTCCTTAGTCAAACAAATCATGTCTATCCAAAGAGCCATTCAGAACACCTCCAATGCTGGTACCAAGGCTCTTCTTCAAGCCCACCTAGATTCTCTACATCTCATGAAGCTACAACAATTAAGATATAATCTGAGTGTGGATGAACTCAAGAAGGATATAGCTGACTTGAAGTCCTATAATTCTGAGAAGTTGGATTCAGTCATGCCCTATGGTACCATGCAGGACTTGTTACTGAGACTAAGAAGAGAATCAGATGCTGAGAAGAGGTTGGCCAAGTTGGAAGACAGAGTTCAAGTCATTGAAAACTATGAGGTCACCATTCTTCAAAATCAACAGTCTCAGACAAGTCTACTCATTCAACTGGCTAAAGCACAAGGCTTGACTCATCTCCTTGATGATAACAAAATGGGGGAGAATAAAGTGGAAGGGGGAGGGGAGCCATCTACAAACATTCAAATATCCAAAGTGCTAGTTCCTTCCATCACTACTTCTTCAACACTGCAAATCAAAGGAAAGCTTGATGGAATTGATCTAATCCAGCTAGCAGCAGCTGAGATGAAGGTGAAGGAGCAAAGGAGAAAAATTGATGAATGGATGCAACAGATGTTTGGCTCTACAACTTCAAAATCATCATCTGTGAAACATAGCACAAAGGTTAAGTCAATCATTATGGAGCACAAGTCAGCAAGGAGGAATAAGGTTGGAGAAACTTCTTTTAGGAATTTGAAACCCATGGTACTCAAGCCATCCACTAGATTCAACAGGGACTCTACAAAGAACCCTCTAAACTTTAGTCAATCAAAAGAAGTAGATTTTCCTCTTCCAAAACCTGATGAAGACAAAGTTTTGGGTGGTAGCATCATAAAGCACAAGGAGACCAATGATGTAGTGGAAAGAATGAATATGGCTATCATTTATAGAGAGGGAAAGAGTATCTGTGTGATGCAAGGACATCCCAAATTCTCTAAAACCGAGAGGGAAGAAACCATGAGGTTAAAAGAAGAAGCTAAAAATCTGAAGGCTGACAAAATAGCACAAGCAAAGCTTGAAAAACAGCTAAAGTCAAGTCAAGATGAAGAAAAGAAGAAGATTGAAGACAAGAGTGAAGAAGACAAGATTGAAAGTAGAAATGTGGATATGGGGAATGTGGTTGGTGAGAGTGTGGAGGAAAGAAAGGAATGGCAGAAAGGGAACAGAAAGAAGGCCAATGCAAAAAGGAAGAATGAAGATGACACTGTAGAAACCCAATCAAAATCTAAACCACTACCTTCCATTCCTGAGCCTTTTGTTGCTGATCCTAGTATAAATTTCCATGGTGAACCAATCATTCCTAAAGAGGAACCTATTGATTGGGACACCATCAACTTGCCTACCTCCTAACTACCTCTCCACCACCAAAGAAACTGAAAAGAAAATCCAAATCTACACCTCCCCTAACCTCAAGTAAATTTACTCAGAAATATAAACCTAAGCCCAAGCCACAAGCCTCAAAGGATGATTATGTTCACATTTGTGACATAAAAGAGTTTACAGATATTGAACTCTATCTGGATGAGCTGGAGGAAGTAAGGGGAATAAGTGCATACAAACAGCTCTCAGAAAGGCTAGTGTTCAAGTATAAAGGAAGTGAGGAAAAGACTTGGCCTCTTCAAAGAATTCTGAATGAAGGCTATTCTACCTTGGTTAGAGTCTACTCAACTATCAAAAGGGATTCTGGCTTTACCAGGACAGCCAAAACTGAGATTCTCAACAAGATTTCCAGCATAAGGAAAACTTGGTGGGAGTCTAATTCCTTGCCTAGAACATTACTCATACTTGAGCATGAAATTACAATTCATAAATCACCTCATTGGTTGATGGAGTTCAGAGACAATAAAGGAGTCAGAAGATTTTTCAGACTTGAAGACCAGCTTAAAATTGCCAGTAATGAAACTCTCAAGGACATGTAATCTAAGTTGGACATCAGTGAAGAAGATGAAGCTGAATTCTACAGACAACTCCAACTCCAAGTAGAGGAAAATGACAGGAGGCTAGGGAAGAAAACAAGGGATCAAAGGAAAAGAAAATAATCTGCTCAGCCTAAAGGAGCATCCTTGGAAATAATGTAATTCTTCAATTCTATCTCAGTACATACACTTTTGCAGCACTTTTGAATTTCTACTTGATTTCAATTCATATATTTGTTAAGTGTTTTGTTATCATCAAGTTAAACCCAAATTAATGCCTACAATTCCAGTAGACATAAATAGGGGGAGATTGTTAGGAATATATGTATTAGTTTGATGATAAGTTAAACAAAACACTTAAGTAGAAACCTAGTGTTTATAGCCTCAACGGATAAGACCATTCTGGTTATCCGTTGATGAAGTAGCTTTACTTAGAAATAAGTTTAGTATTGTTGCACATTTCAGTTTCTGTATTTAAGTTATAATTCTTAGATGATTGTGGGAAATTATAAGTCATGTTGACTACTAGTGGATATGCAAATAGGAGGGCTAATTGTAAATAGTTCATGCCTTGTAATTTTGTATAAGTGAAGTAGTATCAACTGATAAATTAAAGGCCTTCAACGGATGAGAAAGAAAGCTTCAACGGATGTCTCTAAAGCTTCAACGGATAACATCCATCAATGGATGAGTGCATCAACGGATAAAGATTCAACTGCTAATGCATCAACGGATAAAGCCATCAACGGATGAAAGCTTCAACAGATGCTCAGTTCAATAGCAGTTGACAGTAACAATTCATAAGCTGACAGAGGCACATGGGTTGACAGAGACAATTGGAATGTGGTAGCCTCTTGGAGGAATAAAAAAAATACAGCATTTCCATTCTGGTGCAAACAAGGAAGTATTCAAAGATTCACAGATTATCCTAGATTGCATTGGATAGAGAAATGAAGAAGAAACATGTGAAGAATCTTTTTAATTGTATTTGTACTTTTGTCTTCACTTGTAAACTTGGTGATATATAAACCAAGTTGCAGCTAGTAATTAGGTGGTGAATTTTCCAGAGCTGTTTAGAAAAACATAGAGAGAAAATCATCTAGTTTGTACTAGGACGCAGCTGTGATCAATTCTTTGAATCACAGATTTTCTGAAATACACATCTCTGGTGGAACAACAAATCCATCAGAAAAGTTTTTGAAGCCTTTGTGTTCTTTACATTTGTGTCTTGAATATATATATGTCTGCACCTCCTCAAAGCAATTCACACACAATTGTTCATCAAAACACTTAGCCTTTAAAACTGCACAAAACTTGAAAAAGTTTTGAGATTTACATTCAACCCCCCTTCTGTAAATCTTATTGTTAGTTCCTTGGGAATAACAGTATAATATTTTGTACAGAAAATCATTTGCAGCCAGTAATTATATAATTTTACAGAGAAAATACTTATATTCATAAAACATTCTGAGAATCAAACTACAGTTTGGAGGTGTTATTGAAATCTGCTCGGGAAGCTCTAGTAACCAAAACGGAGATTTTGAAGTGTTCTATCAGTTTCTTCAAGTTTCGGAACTGCAGAATCAAAGGTTTATTTTATATATTTTTATTTATTTTCAAATTATTTTAATTAAAATTATGAATTTTTGTTCGGATGATTGTTTGGATGATTTGATGATTGCATATTGTAGAGCTTGTCTTCCTGATGATTTTGATATGTCATATGACTGATTTGGAGTTCAATAACATGTTCAAAATTGGGTTTAATTCTTGAATTTCATAATTAGGGTTTATAACCCGTATGAATGTTCTTAATTGAAATTTAGGGGTTTCTGTTCTAGGGGTTATTAGATGTTTTTGTTGATTGCATCGTGTTTCTTGTTGAATTTGCAATCGATTCATGTATAGTACATCAACAGACGATTCCTGGTTTACTCAAATCGAACCAAACAAAACTCGCCGGAGCCGGCGAGTTTCTTGAACATTTTCCGGCCAATTCTGGAATGGGTTGTGTGTTTTGATTGCATGTATAAGTTCCTGGTGGTCTATACTTTAATTCTGGAGAGTGTAGTGGCCTGAGGTGGCCGAAATCGTGTTTTCCGGCCACACTCCAGCGAGTCGACGGCGGGAGTTTGTAAAATTGCAAACAGGCCCCTGAACCTTTGAGAACGAAACAGTTTAGTCCCAGTAGTTTCCAGAAGTTTCAAAATTTGGATTCCTGTTTATAAATTATTTAAAAAATCATATTTTCTATTTATTTTAATTAAAAAAATTCATTTTTAATTATCAAAAAATTCCAAAAATTATTATTTTAATTCCAAAAATTGTTTTTAATTCAAAAATAAATCTGAATTAATTAGTTAATTAATTTTAGTTAATAATTGATTAGTTAATTGGTCAATTAATTTGAAAAATTTATTAATTGATTTTAATTAATTATTTAATTAGATTTAATTAATTATTGTTGATTTAAAAATTCTGAAAAATACTTTCGAGCTTTAAAATATTATTCTAAACTATTTTCAAGGCTCGATAATTATTATAAAATTATTTCGAAGCCAGAATCGGCCAACCGAACCCTGTTTATTACTTCAAAAATGGTTCAACGTCCCGTTTAAATTCCGAAAAATGTTTAAAAATTCCTATTAAATATCCGAAAAATCCTTTTAACATCAAACCTTCTTTGAAAAGTATTTGTAATTAAATATCTTACGTGTTATGTGTTATATGTTAAATGCGTATGTGTACGTTATATGATTGTTCTGATTGTATCTTTCAATCCGTAAATCGGATTTGGGTAAAACAAAGGGTAGATAGAAGCATATATCGAATAGAATCGTATGAGTTGAGTATTGATAGATACTTGTGATATATGAGCAGAAGAGGCCAGGCGTAGGAAAAGAAAGCAAGTAGTCGAGGAGTAAGAGATTGTGATTGGAAGTTAGTGAAGTATAGCAGGCTAAAACCAGGCAAATGTTCTGAACATTGTCGAGATATATTATGAATAGTTGATAGTTCTGTTTTATATTACAAGTGATTTGAGGCACTGAATCATAAACCTTGATTCCAGTTATTGATCTTTGAGCCATAAACCTTATTATTTCTAAACCATTGATTATTGAATACCCGAATACGAACCACAGATATACGATACTGCTCCACACATACAAACAAACTAAATACCGAATACTGAATCAAGGTTGCTTACATACTCAAACCATTGTACCTTATGCATTGAGAGACCAAATCCTTGTAACCTTGAAACTTTGATTCTTTTGTTATCCAATTCTTGCACCACCTGATAGCCATTCTATGAAATTGCCATATTATTTCCTTGTGAAGATTGAAACCATCTCATGATTGGAAATCCAATATTGTTTATGATTTTGTTTATAGCTTTACATTGTTTATTCTGTTATTGTGATAGATTTGGATCGTTTTATAAAATTGTGGACCAGATTCGTGGTCAGACCAGATTGGTGGTCAAGCTAGGCCAATGTGTGCCTTGGATCCGGTAATTAGAGTAGAGTTGTGTGCCTTGCTCGGGGTTAATATGTGACTGATCAACAGCCTAACCTTGATTTTTAAAATGAAAATATAATATCCAATTCTATATCATTATTCATTGTTCCCTTGATACCTTAACTCATTTCACTTAAACATTTTTATTCTCAGTATTGTCAATGTGACTTGCTGAGCTAGTTAGCTCATTTGTGCGATTTTTTTTATGTTCTTTTCCAGTTAAGAAGGAACATGTTGGTAGTGAGGATCCCCAATCCAGGGCGAGAGCTAGGGGTCCAGGTTGATCGAGTTAAGCTAGCTGACAGTTTTTGAGATAGTTTAAGTTTGTAAAGTTTGTAAGAATGTTTATTATTCAGTGGTAAGTTTGAATAGTTGGGATTTGGATGTTTATAATATAAGTGTGTGTGTGTGTGCGGCTTGTGTGCATACTTTAACCTGTTGCGGTCCGTGGTAGTTGGTAAGTAGGGTCACATCATATTTTTATTATCTTTATTATTGTTATAAGCAGGTTATAAATAAGGTGTGTGTGTGTGTGTGGGGACCCCAAACTTCTGACCCGAATTTGGAGGACGCCACATGTTTAGTATCAGAGCTACAGGTTATAAGTCACTGACACAAGCCTAGGTTGACGGGAATGGGTAGAGGGTTAGGATTAGAAGTAAGAAAGTACAAGGATAGAATGTCGAGAGGTTGAGTGCAACGGTATAACAGGTATTAGTATTATTCGTGTTGTGGTTCAAAATTCTTATATTACGATATGATTTCAGATAGCAGTGATGGCCGACTATTTCATTCCAGTGTCAGCTGATCACTCTGAGCCCTCAGTTGGAGGACCATCTTCGGATCCACATCCTGTTGTTCCGCCAATGTTGGTTATTCTACCCCCACCTATGTTGCAGCCTGTACCACTGCAGGCCATTCCACCCCCAGGCATGAGGCCACCTATCAGAGGACCCCCACCTGCTGATTCAGATTCTACTGGGCATTCAGTTGCGGGTGCCCCATTCCAGTCTACATTGCATCATGTTCCTTATTACCGGTATAACGACTCGTGTATTTTTGAATTATTTAAATATGTGATTATGGAAATTATTAAATGAATAAAATATGTGCATTGGTTTTGACCGCTATGTGTTGTTTAATTAATGCGTGATTTTTGGTATACCGGGTTGTCTGCGTGATTAAATATGGAGTCGTACTGAATTATTTTCAATTTCAAAAGTGGATTTAGTACAAATTTAATTGCATAAATATTTGGAATGTCTTTAAAATTATTTTTTTATGGTTCCATAATTACAATAGTTATTTTTGGGATTTTATAAAATTTAGAAATCAATATTTCATCAATTATTTAACCCTGTGTGATTTTCTGATTATATTTACTTGTAAAATATGTATTTAATTCCAGAATTATCCAAAAATTATGAAAGTCATATTTATTTAAGTTTGAAATATTTTGAGAATTTTAAAATTATTTTGGAAATTTTCGGGATTAATTTCACCCGCGCGTTGTTTCGTTAAATTGTTAAAAAGGCGGGTAAAAGTGCACTTCAAAAATTGTTTTAAAATTTTGAAAAATTACGTCTTTAAAAACTTCGGGATATTTTTAATATTTTAAGACTGTTTCCGTGATTTCTGAAATTGTTTTAAGTGCAGCTCGGATCGTTAATTGTTAAATGCGGGTACGAGTTACGTTTCAAATATACTTTGAAAATTATGAAAAAATTATCTTTAATAATTATGAATTATTTGTGATATTTTAAAACTATTTCCAAAATTTTCTGAACAATTTTCGTGAGCGATATTAATCGATAAATTTTAAATCAGTGTCAAGCAGGGTTCTTTCGGTTATAAAAACAAATACGTGTCCTTTATTTGGACACGCGGTTGGATTACAGGGCTCAAGAGGGGGACTCATTCTTTTTTTTCTTCTATGGGCTAAATATCAATCTCTATGCTTGGTCTCTCTCATTTTTCTGATTCCTTTACCCTTCCTTTTCAATAACATATACATACACTTATGTATATATATAAGCTTTCGGTTTCTCTTTTCTTGGTATTGTTTCACCGGCTGCGGTTCCTTTTTCCGTTAAATAGAGCCGCCTGTTCCTTGTGTTTTCTGATCGCCGCCGCCCCTTGCTTTCCAGCGAGGTGGCTGTGGTGGCGAGTGAGATTCGTTGTGGTATGTGATAAAATTTTCTGGGGTTGTGCTTCCTATCCTTGCCTGGCTGCTGTTCTGCTCCGTTTGTATCCTGTGATGCCGTGGTTGTTGTGTCCGATTATTTTCCGGTGTGTGCATACACGCGGGTGTATATATAATTGTGTGGATGGTTGTACTGATTAGCATGAAAATCTCTGAAATTTTTCGGGATATTGATGTTTATGTTATTCAAAATTTTTAAGAAATTATCGGTGAAATTCGTTTGGAAACCCAAATTAATCGGGTACCAATGAATTTTACCGCCGCCAGCGATGAATTACGATGAGCTGGCGGTGGACTGTGATGTTTATTCTGAGTCCTAATATTTTAAAATAAATAAATTAGTTCGTGAAATTATCTTTGAAACGAAAATTTGATTTTACATTAAAGTTAATTTAGTTGACGAATTGTTATTGGATTGATGGTTGGGTTGAACTGGTAATTGGAATTGTGGTTGTGAATTTGATTGTTGTTGGTTTGACGTCGATTGATGTATCGACGGGTAGTCCGATAAACAGAGGAGACGCTGCCCGATTTCTGGGAAATTTACTTACAAAAATATGGGAGCATATCCAACAATTATCGGGACGTCGAATGGTTATATAGATATATATGTGTTCTATATGAAACTTGATTGCACGATGTGATGAAATAATTTGCTAAAATCCATAACCCTGATTTTGTGAAATTACAAGTATACGTATTTTCGGAAAACGAACACCAAACCAATTTCTCGAGAATGTGAACCCTGACTGTGGGGTGTGTTGTTATATTATAATAATCCATATAATTACGAGTCGGGTTTGAATATCGTTGGGTAAAAATTAGTATCGAGAATATGTCAAGCATACCTCGACGTCTAACGTAGGGTATTTCGACCCTGTAGGTTATAATCGGGAACCTGAAAGTGGATGATGGATTGGAGATGACTTAGTAGTCAGTCGACGAGCTCAATAGAGTTTCAACAGAAAACCTGAGCGTCAGAGTCGAATCTAATGTGGTCTAGTGGTTGGACGTTAAAGCCTGAGCGGCAGAGTCGGCTCAGAATTGATCAGTAACAGTTGTAAAGCCCTGTGAGGCAAGTACTTCTAAACCTTTTTCAAGATATAATACAAATGTTTCTAAATTCTCTCGTGAAATATTGTTAAGTATTCAAAATAGCTCTGTTTTATATTGTAAGTACTTTGAATCATACAACCTTGAACCCAAATCACCTCATTTGATTCTTGAGCCATAAGCCTTAAATTTTTCGTAAACCATCCTTTGTTGATTTTCAGATACCAAATCACACAAGTATGACACTACTCCCCAAATGTATAACTATCAAACACCAAATACTGGAACCAAATTGGTTGAAAACACGGAAACTTTTATACTCCAACCATTCTTTATAACATCAAAGAACTATACCTTGAAAAATCAGTATTCGCCTAATACCTGATCATTTTTACAAACTGAAAATCGTTTCTTATACACACCCTGATACACCCTTGAGATATCCATGAGTTTCCTTATGTTTTTATTCAAATGTTTGACCATCATTGATTATGATCTTGTTATATCGAATTATATTGCTTATCATATTGAACTGCTTTAGGATTGGATAGTTTTATATATGTGGACCAGATTCGTGGTCAGACCATACCAATGGTCAAGTTAGGCCAATGTGTGCCTTGGATCCAGTAATTAGAGCAGTGTTGTGTGCTTGCTCGGGGTTAGTGCGTGATTGATCAGCAGCCTAACCTTGGTTTTTAAAACTTAAAATGAATATCCAATTCTAATGATTGTTTAGCAATAAACTTGATTCTTCTGAATCATCTCGTTTGATCATTGATTAGCTTCAATTATTGTAATTTTGACTTGTTGAGCTAGTTAGCTCACCCTTGCGATTCTTTTTATATATTTTACAGTTGAAACGGATATGGATGATAGTAAAGTTCATCAGTCCAAAGTTCGGGCTAAGGTTCCAGTTTGAGTCGGATTGAGCTAGCAAGGAGCTTCATACGGTAGAGAGATAGTACGATTGTAAAAATAAATTTTATTATCAGTCGTAAGTTAAATTAGTTGGGATTTGGTACGTTGTAATAAAAGTTAAGGTTGTGGCTTGTTTTCATACTTCAACCTGTTGCGATCCGTGGTTATGTAAAGCAGGGTCATTGAAAATAGTATTTCTTATACAGGTTTATATATTGTGTATGTGTTGTGGACCCCAAACTTCCGACCCGGGTTTGGAGGGCGCCACAACCGGTATGAGGCTCTTCTTCTGGAGCGTGATTTTCTGTTGGCACAGATTCAAGAGCTGCAACATATAATTAGGACTATAGATGTTGATCGTAGTGTGAGGGAGCTTCGAGAGGAGATCCATGTGACACGCAGGATTCTTGAGGCCAGACTGCATGGAGCCACATTAGCCGGCCTTGATGCATTTATGGGATGGGCTAGGAAGTGATGAAGGACCTCGAGAGGCTAGGCGGACCAGAGTTTCCTTGGAGTTAGAGACAGAGATACGGAGATAGAGATGTTGTTATGGTTGTTTATTATGTACAGTAGTGTGTAGTGTGTATCAGTAGACTTTTGGGTTGTATGTAGATCTGCTGACTAGTGAGTAGGTTTGTTGTACCCTTTTGCTTTTACTTCTGAAGCGTTTTAACGCTTGTACTACCTAAAACTTTTGATCTATATATATATATCAGTACCTTTTCCTTTCCAGCATTGTCATTTACATTACTGCATCTGTTTTACTTTACTTTACTTATTACACTAGTTACACCTCTTGTGATACCATGTACCCTAACCCCTTAACTGTTTACATTCTGTAAAGAAGTATGCAATTTACTTAGTCAACTGTTACAACTGTTCTTAAAAAGAGATATTTCTATTTATATCCTTGATTACATTGTAAATCTTACAACAACTTCATCGTTTCAGACACTGACTGTCAATAATATACTTTCACTGGAATCCTTCTGATACTTAGACAACGTCTTCATTGCTACTACGATCTTGAATACTTTATTCACTGTTCTTCACTGACGCTTGAACATATAAATGAACTCCTTTCAGTGAGTATAACTTCAAGACTGCAGCTGTCTTCTTTAACCTCTATCTGTACCATGTCTTAAATTCTTCAGATTCCTATGCTTCGAACGTTGTCTATCTTCAATCAATGCCAATACACTGAAATCTTCTGGTAGCACTTATACACCGAATCTTCATCATTTCTGAAACCCTGAAAGTCTTTAAACTTTATTCTTCACTGAGGCATGAACATATTAATGAGCTTCTTTCAGTGAACTGTAAAAAGACTTCAAGCTTTCTTTTAATCTTTTGATTCTTTTTATTTGCCTTGTCTTCATTTCTTCTGATTTCTTGTGTAGTCATAGTATTATTAACATGTCCAGTTCTAGTGTTGTTCTCGTGTTGAGTTATCACGTAACTGTTCATACAGCTACGCAGTCTCACCAATACTTAATGTGGTTGATTTTAAAATGTGTGTCTGCGTTCATTTTATTGTAGTATCATAAGTTAGTGATTGTACATTTTTGTATCCGTTTCTTACTTGATTATGCGATGTTTTGTTCATGACAGTAGCATAAACCGATTATTCAGGACAGCTAACCTGTTCCGGCCGACCAGGACCTCCACGGGGGCTTGGTCCCGGCTGACCAAGACGTGGCTTGGTCGAGTCC
The DNA here is from genome assembly GCF_009905375.1 of Apium graveolens. NCBI lineage: Eukaryota > Viridiplantae > Streptophyta > Magnoliopsida > Apiales > Apiaceae > Apium > Apium graveolens. The sequence goes on from NC_133655.1 coordinate 237,393,256, forward strand.
TCCTCTTGGAGGGCCTTTGGCCAACCAGGACCCCACGGGAGGTGGTCTTGGTTGGTCCAGAACCTCTTGGGGGATTTTCCGTGACCCTTGTGGGAAATTTTCGGACAAAACTTGAAAATTTTCGGATTATTCAGGTTTTTAACTAAGCGCTGATTAAGGTCGATTAATGAAGATTAGCCTCAATTAAGGGTCGATCAGTCTATATAGCACATTGTTAGCTTAAATTAAGGTTAATTAGTGACTTATGTTGTATAATTAGCCCTGATTTGGGCCATTTAACCTATCCATTCTCACATTTAGCATAGACTGAGGTTGATTAGCTATGGTTAGGGTCAATTAGCCTCGTTTAGGGTCGTTTATCCCCGTTTAGGGCCGATTTGCCTAAATTAAGGCTGATTAGCGTACTTTAGCTTAAAGTTAGCCTATATTAAGCCTATTTAGCAGCTTGTATATGGAAATTAGTCCCTTTTAGGGCCGACTAGCCTCGTTTAAGGCGAATTAGCGTATTTTAGCTTAAAATTAGGCTATATTAAGCCTAATTAGTAGCTTGTACATGGAAATTAGCCCCCGTTTAAGGCCGATTAACCCTGATAAAGGTCTGTTAGAAGTTTTCACCTCATAATTAACCTTGATAAGGTTAAAAGATGATCATCGCTCACTTTCTAGTCTCGATTAGGGCAATTTAATGTTTAACACTATTTGATTAGATTGTGCAAAGGCTTAAAATGTGTATAATCGCACAAAATCTATAAAAGTCGTTGTAAATGTGTAGGTCGCTCCATACTTTACGAATAAATAATGATACTTATGAAGGTCTGATACCCATGAAGGGACGATACTTATGAAGGGCCGAAAGTACCCCGAGTTGCGAATATACCATTGTAACTTCCACAAAAACTTCAATAGATTTCCCAGAAGTTGGGGGCAAATGATATAAATAGAAAATAAATCATAAAGACACAATAAATGTCACATTAATTATGCTTGGAATACATGTCCAAAGTCCAATACAAACCAGGCCGATCAGGGCCTGTCATGGACTAAAAACGGCCTGGGACCTCAAGGTCCACGAATATAAGTTGTTCGCGGGCAAGGCCCAATACGGTTGGAAGACTAGATATGATGTCCAACATGGACACTAAAACCTGCAAGGAAGGATCTAGAATCCGCCGCCTTACAAGAATACTAATAACCATCTAAGTTGGAGACTTGTCCATTAAGTCTCTCAACCTAATTCTAACTCTAGACTGACTTCTCTATAAATGACTCTACCCCTCAACCTAAAACTATGTTTTTTACTTTATTCTCCACAAAATAGAGATCGTAGGCATCTTAAGAGGACAGTCAGTCCCCGAACACGAGAACAACCATTAAAGTTCGAAACTCACAAACCCTAGTATTAAATACTAATGAACCCTAATTTTTATTCCACAATATAATTGTTTTGAGAATACTAATTTAGTTGATTCTGTTCAGTGTCCTCCTAAATCAAAGACCAAAGGACGACAAAAAAGTAAAAGAGTAAAATGAGAAAAAGAAGTAAATATGAAGCAAGTGAAATCATGAAGATTTTTACAAAAAATAAGGTAACAACTATGATAAAGAAGAAGAAAATCATCTGAATTTGTAAAGGCCCGGGAAATACAAGATAAGTGATGTAGTTAGTGAAAGTTTGAATCTAATTTTTCATCTTAAATTTTTAGAACACTGTGGGTATTTAGTTTTTTTTATTGAATTTTATCCATCCATATGCCTTTAACTATTTACCTACATTTTATTGACACTGCAGAGTTATTTTGAACATTATAATCTATTGTTTGTTAGTTATTACCTCACTCCCTCTAATTTCCTTACATTTCTTTTTCATTGGTTAACACACATTTTAAGGTGTATGTAAAGTAGAGTTACATAACTTATTTTTTTAATTTTAATTTTCTAAATAAAAGTTGAACATTTAATTAATGTTTAGAAAAATAAAATTTTTAAAATAAGTTATGGAGCTAGAGTATATATGTCTAAAAATGCGTGTCGATCACTCTTTTTTAAATGTAAATTTTAGGGGCGGATGGAGTATATGATAAATAAATATGCAATAATTTATGATTAAAAAAAATTTAGAACATGTTAATTTGTGAATAATGTGGTCAAGGTATTTTAATATTAAAATTAAAAATATTTTACTTTAGTTTAAAATTTTAAGTTAATAAGGAATCAAATAATTCAATCTTAGCTCATTAATTAAAAATATAAAACAGATATACATAATAAATTGAAAAAGGAAAATAATTTGACAAAGTGTACATTGAAAATTAATAATAACTTTTAATATTACCTATTTTATACATAAATTTATACTCTAAAATATATTCAATTAAATTTTATTATATCCATATTATTTAAGTGTAAAATGGTTTTACTTACAAGTCAGAAATATAAAAAAAATTGTTTAAGAAATAACATTTGTTAAAGAGCATCAATTGTTTTTCTTATTCACTATTTTTGTAGCATTATATTTGTTTCACATGTTTATAACATTACAATATATGCAAATAATTAACATATTATTGAAGGGTATAGTTTGTTATTAATTCTAACATTATTTAAAAATATTGGTTAACTTACATATTTAATGAACTGTATCTTATGAATATATTTATATATATAATTAAAATTTTACTATGGTTAATTACCAGTTTCATAAAAAAAATTCAATATATATATATATTAGTACAATATATAAATATACTTATCATTTTCATTAGCAAGTTGTGTTAAACTATTAGAGAACCAATATAAAGATGACAGGTGACATAAGACATATGTAGGATAAGGTGTATGTGTTCCAAAGATATATAAGAATTATAGATTTATGTAATAAAGGAAATGAATAATTCAGTGTATTTTATTTTTTAATATATATATACACATTCAATTGATGAATTATTCATCTCCCTTATTACAAAAATCTCTAATTATTCTATTTTCTTAGCACACATCCACTTTATCCTACATATGTCATGTATCATTTATTTTGTTTTTTATATCACCTCACGAAAATTCCCTCAAATAATTTCGGGAGTTTTATTCTCAAACTATAAATGAGAAATTTTGTTAAAAAAGTATAAAAATTAAGAATAAATTTTAGAAGATTCTACTTGGTATTGTTACAAATTTTTAAAATAATATTGATCTTAGTTGACGGAGATGAGAAAATAAATGTAAACAAAAAAGAATAAATATAAATAAAAAAAATTAATTGAAAATAAAAAAAGTGAAAATAAATTTAAATAAAAAAGAACTCGAGAAAACAAAATAAAGTAAAATATGTTAATACACGAAAAACAGTCGAGGGTCATTACTCGAATAATTTATGACTTTTAGTTGCGTAAAAAACCAGTTCATATATTATATCCTATATATAATTGGAATTAGGAGATAAAATGGTATGATTTGGTCGTCATGACTAATATTGTAATTAGGGATTGATGATAAGGGGGATATTATAACTAATAATGAATTGGTAAAATATTATATTATTATCCAACGTTACACAACAAACCTATCTCCTGAGAATCTGTTGCTATTATGTATAGTATGTAGAGAGAAATTTATAGTTAACAAGTCGTTCATATTATCATCATCATGTAATTGAAGTTATTTGAATAACAAAAATAATAATAATTTTGATAAAAGATATTGATATTAAAAAGTAAATAATCCAACTGATATAGTTTGATCATCAGGAGTAATATGATAATTAGTAATTAATCACTAATATATAGTATCATTATCGAGCATCACACAACACACCTATCTCCTACCTGCTATTATGTATAGACTATAGTAGTATAGATAAATTTATGATTAGCAAATCATTAATATCATCATTATTATATAAATAAAGTTATTAAAATAACAAAAATAATTATACTTTTGATAAAAGATATCCATATTAAAAAGTAAATAACCAACTCATTTTGTCAAAAACAATTCTTATATATAAAATGATATAGTTTTTTTAGCCACAAAAAATGGTATAATTTAATTGTTAAGACTAATATAATAATTAGTAATGAATCATTAAAATATATAGTATCCTTGTCGAGGATCACACAACACACCTATCTCCTCCGAGTCTATTGTTATAACATGTACAGAGAAATTTATGATTAGAAAGTCATTAATATTATCATTATCATATTAATAAAGTTATTAGAATAATAAAAACAATATTACTTCTGATAAAAGATATTTATATTAAAAAGTAAATAAATCAACTCATTTTGCCAAAAAAAACTTACGTACAAAATTATTTATAAATCAACCAACTTTTCAATTTTTGATCAAACTCCTTTAATTATGTGTCACAATCAAATATAAAAATATAATAAAAGCTAAATGAACAAATTTGAAAAATAAAATTCTTTTTAAAAAATACATCATTTAAGAATAAATATGTACAAATATATATTACATGTTATTAGATTGTTAAAATATTAAATTAAAATAAAAGAATAAATATGCATAATTGTGAAATACCATTATACAAATTAGTAACACTTTTAAAGGCGTAATATGTTTATACAAATATTAATATATTATACAAAAGTTGTCATGATAAAATATAAAAATGTAGTAATAACTAAATATATAGGTACAATATACTTAAGAAATATAAAGTAGGAGTAAAGTTTTGTATATTAAAATGTAGTAAAGTAATAATAATTATTAACTTAAAAGTTTTTATAAAAATATTTTATAATCATCCCGTGCATCGCACGTGCATAAATCTAGTTTTAAACATTTGGCTGGTAGACATGTATTTACGGGGAAAAGTAGATCAAAATTTTATAAATAATTACTTCAATTAATTTTATTCAAAAAAATCAAAAACAATCCGGACGGATAAACATGAATCCATGACGCGTGAAACAATCCAGACGAATCAACATGAATCCATGATGCGTGATACTCCCTCTGTCTCATTTAATTAACTACATGTTTTTTTCAACACTCGACACGTATTTTAAGGTGAATATAAAGTACATTTATGTAATTTATTTTTAATTTTTTTCTGTATTAAACTTTAAACATTAAATATTTATTCAAAAAATTAGATGAGTATTGAAATACGTGCCAAACCCAATGGAATGAGACATGGACATGGAGTAAGTGATAGATAACTGGGGGTGTTAAATAATCCGGGCGATACTGAGTACCCCTTTGCTCAAGTCTCAGATCTTTTTTTTCGTCATATCCAGATTTTGGTCTGATATATTTTATTCGGATGCAATTCGGACGGATAAACATGAATCCATGACGCGTGATACTCCCTCTGTCTCATTGAATTCACTACATATTTTTTTCAACACTCGACACATATTATAATTACTTCAATTAATTTTATTCGAAACAATCCACATGGATCAACATGAATCCATGATGCGTGATACTCCATTTGTCCCATTTAATTCACTACATATTTTTTTCAACACTCGACACACATTTTAAGGTGAATATAAAGTACATTTATGTAATTTGTTTTTTTTTCTATATTAAACTTTAAACATTAAATATTTATTCAGAAGATTAGATGAGTATTGAAATACGTGCCAGACCCCATGAAATGAGACATGGAGTAAGTGATAAATAACTAGGGGTGTTAAATGATCCGGGCGATACCGGGTACCCCTTTGCTCAAGTCTCGGATCTTTTTATTTTTGTCATGTCCAAATTTTGCTTTGATATATTTTATTCGGATGCAATCCGGACGGATAAACATGAATCCATGACGCGTGATACTCCCTCTGTCCCATTGAATTCACCACATATTTTTTTTCAACACTCCACACATATTATAATTACTTCAATTAATTTTATTTGAAAAATTCGAAACAATCCGGACGGATAAACATGAATCCATGATGCGTGATACTCCCTCTGTCCATTTAATTCACTACATATTTTTCCAACACACGACACACATTTTAAGGTGAATATAAAATACATTTATGTAGTTTATTTTTGATTTTTTTCTGTATTAAACTTTTAACATTAAATATTTATTCAGAAGATTAGATGAGTATTGAAATATGTGCCAGACCCAATGAAATGAGACATGGACATGGAGTAAGTGATAAATAACTAGGGGTGTTAAATGATCCGGGCGATACCGGGTACCCCTTTGCTCAAGTCTCAGATCTTTTTATTTTCGTCGTGTCCAGATTTTGGTCTGATATATTATATTCAGATGCAAACCAATCCCGGGTATTGGAAGTCCGGATCCAAATCGGATATGAGTCAGTGTCGTATTTTTCTTTTTCTAACCGAGTAGTTTGTGATCCATCGGATCCGAGTCAAATATAATCCACCAATATTATAAAATAATTTAAATTATATTATATAATGATCAATTTTTCTAAAATAAATGTAATTTTATAATTATACTAAATAATCACAAATTAAAAACTTAAATATATGATGTATTAAGTATATATTATTACAATTTTTCCAAAGGTGTGTAAATCATATTTAGTAATAACAATATATTTATTTAAGATATTAATAAATTATAAATTGATATTTATTTAGAAATTTAATGAGTTAAAAATATGATCATATTTGGGTTTTAATCAAATACTTACTACAGATCATATTCGGGTAGGATAATTTTATAAAAAAATATGAGACGTAATTGAGCGGGTACATAAGTGGTCGTATTCGGGATCATATTTTATTCGGGTATATTTTTTACGGCATATTTGGATCATATTTAAAAAGGATATGAGACACGTATCATATTTTCGAGTCGGATATAAGCCGAGATATCGGATAGTCCGGATCAATTTAGGGTAACAGACTTAACTGGGCTTTTAGCATAAGTTCTCCCGCTACATAAATTCCACCAAAACTGATCTATATATTTCCTGGCCCATATTTCTTAACATCCAGCCCACAAATCAAATCGAGAACGGCGTCGTAATAGCAACTCAAGCTCAGCCCCTTTTAACTAAACCCTGAATTCACAACCCCTCTCCTCTAACCCTGACCTATCAACGGCAGGTTCTTGTAGCACAGCTTCTCATTCTGTAAGTCTCTTTAATCCTTGCAAATAGTACAAGTTAAATCATTATTATTCACATATACGTTCGTGTATATATATGTTTTAATCTTTTATTTTATCTAATTTGTTTAATTGAATTTGGGTTTAATTGATTGACAAAATAGAGACAAGATGAGATTGGAGAAGTGCTGGTTTTGTTCATCAACTGTGTATCCTGGTCACGGTATTCAGTTTGTCCGAAATGATGCCAAGGTATTTAAATGTATTCCGTGTTCGTGTTTTGTTGCGGTGAATGATTTAATATATTTAGGTATTTCCTATTTGATATTTACTATTTTTTTGAAAATATGTATTGTTTCGATTTATTTGTCTTGGTAGAGTACTAAATTTAATATTTGTGGGAAGTTGAAAAATGTGGTTTTGGTTTAGTTGATAAAGAATAATGAGGCAAGTGTTAGTACCTGGATTAGTGGGAGAGAGTTTTGGTTATTTTTTAGTACTTGTATTAAGAGAATTTAATGGGTGGAGAAAGTTTGATTATTGATTGGAGATAGTTGAGACTCTAGAGTATGATTTATTAAGTTTGAATTTTCTTTACACGGGATCATTTTTGAGCTAAAAAATTGCTTCCACTTCGAAACTTCATCACATTTTTGTTGCGTTGGGAGAGCCAAGTTGGGATTGACTACAGATAGGATCTTAGCTGCAGTTCTACAGCCATATAGATCTTCTTTTTTCAAGATAACAGGATTTAAATAGCTGCTCTCAAATTTTCTTTTCAGTAGTGATTAGCCACAGTTGAAAATAAGCTTTTTGCATTGGTAGAATAAAAACAAATCTGAAACTAAAGCTCGACTCTAACCGCTTAGTTATTAGCTGGATGATGCTATTTTAATCTATCATTAATGTCATAAGTTATAATTTATCTGCTATAATTTTTTTCTCTGCTCAAAAGTTTCTTATAACAATAGCAATATATCAGTAAATATAGATCCACATTATCATAAATATCTTGAGCGAGGGAAGTTACAGTTTTAATTTAAATATTCATTGATATCATGGACTAGTTTTTGGATTTCATAAACTGGGGGAACACCACTTGACACTGTCATAGGTATCACGGCATGCCTTCTTATATCTGAAATATATAAATTAAAAGTGAGTTGAATCCTAACCTTGAGTGTTGGACAGAAGAGTTGCTAATTTATTAATCAGATTTTATTTATGATAAGAAATTGGGGAAGGCTAGATTCGATGTGAATTTTCTGTTCAGATATGATCATGTTAAAAGGATTTTGTCTATAATTCCTGCAAGATTTAACTTTTTTTTTCCCATTTGCAGATTTTCCGATTTTGTAGGTCTAAGTGCCACAAAAATTTTAAGATGAAGAGGAACCCTCGTAAAGTTAAATGGACCAAGGCATATAGGCGGTTACATGGAAAGGACATGACTCAGGTAAAGAAACTTGCCATTGTGTAATTAGATGAACTTATAGTTCTTTGGTCTTTATCTTACTGTTACTGACACATACACACACAAAACACTATTGTTTAGGATACAACATTCGAATTTGAAAGGAAGCGTAATAGGCCAGAGAGATACGACAGGAATCTTGCTGAGAATACCCTGAAGGCCATTAAGAAGATTGTTAAAGTTAGAGCTGATAGGGAGAGCAACCACATTAAGAATAGGTTCTACTCCTACTAATTATTGTTTCCTCATAACTATTAATTTACCTGGTCCTTTAAATTTCATATTTACTTACTGAGACTTTTTTTTAGAATGAAAGGAAACAAATCGGCCGAGCGCAAGCGGGATGCAAAGGAGCTGGAACAAAGCATTCACATGGTCAAAGCTCCTCTTACCCTCGAAAAAGATCCATCTTATACATTACCAAAAATCCAGGAAAAGGTTCACCTGCGTTCAGAAGAAAATCGCATGGAAGAATAGTCTGCTTTTACAAGTTTATGCTGCGGTGTTATTGTGTGGTGATTGCTGTAGCATTTAGAATCTTTATAAGATGAAGGCCGTTAATTTTCAAGTATTTGTGGTATCTTGCGTTTCCATTATGGTAATGGAAACATTATGAACAAGTTGTTTACAATGCTCATCGAACCTTAAATAATTTAGTGGATTTATTGCTTTAGCAGTTGGCAGTTTAACCTTGAATTACACTTATTTTTATTTGACCGTCTTTCTAATTTGTGCACACACATATAAATTTATAAGTTTGGTGTATTTAATTGGTGCCCTTCTAAATACAAGGGATTCATCAATATTAATGATTAGATGCACTCAAACATGTTTTACCTTCAGGAAATTTGAACCATTAATAACCGAATTACTTGGAGCATTTCTGAAAGAGTATCTTCGCGTTCAACAATATTTTTTATATATGCTCCTTATTGAGAGAAAAAGAGAGAGAAGAAATAGAGTATTAAATATAAAAGAAAATGAATGTTTTAATCATAAAAATGAAATAAGCAACGAGATAGGGTCCGTAAAAATAAGGTAGAAGAGGAAAAGTAGCTAGTTTCTTGGGGTGAAATTTATGAAATTTCTTATAATTTAAATTTGAGGGATCATATATAACTGGTATCATGGAGTTGTGTTGTTACATACTCCTTTTTATGCCTCCCAGGGAAACTAGCCCCAAATACAAATCGTAGTGTTTTGGCAATTTTTTCCGCAGAAAGCTCGCAAGATTTGAAAACTGTTTTTTCTATATTTAAAAAATAATATCACTAAAATTTAGAGAAGTCGTAAAATTTTATTGCCCCCCGGTGTGTATCACCTTATTATCACTCTTCAAATAATAAATAAAATATAAAAAAATCACAGATTATGTCAATTTTTTTTTAATGTTCGCGAGTGCAGTCATTTATCAGTTTTATCTCATTTGCTAAACTTTGTTATGGCGCTGAGTTTCTCTTGCTATGCTTCTCTCAATCCACAACATCAACGTATCATTTTCTGTACCTCCAAGTCCATATATGTGAATATTTTGCTGACTTATGTTTTACATCAACTTTTTTTGCCTTTGTATTTTTGGTTTGGCAGGTAGAAATAAGCTAATAAGTCAGAGCAACAAGAAATGTGTTGATAAGGTGAAGAATCTTGTAAGAGCAAATGATGTTTGTTTAAACACAACATCTCCAGATGAATCCTTACAAAAGGGCAATTGGGTCAAGCTCATTTGTGGTGCTAGCTTTGAGGTCTTATCTATACTTACTTTTACAACCCCCGCACTGTTCATTTTTTTTAATTTTATTTCTTGGGGATTATATTTGATACTTGTTTTTTTTTCTCTTCAGGATGTAGTTGATATTAGAAATCTCTCTCTAGTTTACACATTAGCTGGAGGTACTGAACCTTGCATATATATTAATATTTTTTTTTTGTGTGTGTTATTTTTATGTATTCTTGAATTGTTTGCAGTTGATTGCATTGAAATTGGCATTGTATGTTGCGTTTTTGTGATGTATTTTTATGTGTTCTTTGATTTTTGGTAGTTGATTGCATTGATTGTGCTGCTGATGGGTCAGTGGTAAATGCGGTAAATGAAGGCATAGAGGCTGCAAGAGCTATTGTACCTATTCGAAGGCCCTGGGTAATGATCAGTGTTAATGATCATGAAGATCTTCATTTCCGCAAAGCTCGTAATTTTCCCCACTTTTTGTCTATTGCTGTGTGCTGCTAATTTTATTTCATCAAGTTCAAGTTTTTAAGGTAGCATACATTAAGGGACATCAGTCAACCAATTTTTTTATAGATAATAAGATTTGCAAGTTTGTAAATTGAAGTATGAAATTGATTTGCGAGGTTCATGTGTAATAAAAAATATATTACTGTAAAAGTACTACTAGATATGAGTAGCTTTTATGTTAAGATTAAAGAACTATGCAGACCTTTCTGAACACATACACAGTTTACTAATATGTAAGTTATTATAAAACTGTGTTACAGACAGATGCTTTGCAAATCTAGTTTTTATATCCTTTCAGATGTTAATCATTATAGTACTTTATGGCACCACCTAGAGGAAAACAGTAGATATAGCTTTGGGGCTCAATGCTTTTCAAACATAGATTAGTCTTCTTGGTTAACAAATGACCCGAATTTAAGCATGGTTGCAGACTTGCAGCTAGTTGCTTCATACATGCCTACGTTGAGTAGATGACCATGATCAATTCCATTTCTCCAATATGTGAACTACATAGGTTTTATCCCTTGCACTTCCAATTTCCAAAACAGAAAATATGTTGCCACTTATTTAAGAACCGAGCACGGCATAGCTTTTGTTTCTCACTCATTTGGCAGGTCCTAATTTTTTCCAAATCTACTCTACTTTTACCTTCTTACAGAATTTGACCCGGATGACTGTCCCCCAGACTGCTCAAGACCATGCGAGAATGTTTGTCCTGCTGATGCTATATCACTAAATGATACACTTAGCGCACTGCAGGTGCTACTTAAATTTATGCATTTATATTTTTTATTTTCATCTATGTGATCTTCTGGGTATATTTTTTGTTAAACTTGTAAAATGTATGTAAATGGAACTGGTCTGCAGCATGGAGTATTGACAGAACGGTGCTATGGTTGCGGAAGATGCTTTCCTATCTGCCCATATGATAAAATAAGTGAGGCCTTCCCTAGGTTTCCTGTTATATACGTTTCCGAATTGGGCTCTCTTTGGTACATAAATTGTCCGATTTATGGGCCCTCCTCTGTCCTAGGGGTGTTCAGAACAAGATTCCACATTTTGGTTAAGCAATAATATGGTGTAACCTTTCGTGTTTATCATTTAAACCTGATTTATTCACTTGTCCATTTGTAATAAATTATAACAAAAAATGCTAGAGGGTCCTGAATGATATAAACATGTATTCAATTCGAAAATTCGACATTCGTGATATTCCTTTACTTTTCTGAATCAATTTTATGATTAATGAAGTGGAGATTACATATATAAGAGATGCTGCTGCAACAGCTGAGCTTCTGAAAAGGGGTGATGTTGATGCTATGGAGATACATACAAGTGGAAGGTATACTGTTTAGTTCTTATTGCACATAAAAATATGAAGACCTATTCACTTGTTAGCATATTTCCTTCCATGGCAATATTATTTTATTGAACTCATAATTCGCAGATTGTACTATTTCGGATCACAGACTATGCTCAGCTAATTTTTTTTGGGTTGATCCATTTAGGTATATATCATTCTTTAAAGAACTTTGGGATGGATTGGGAGATTCTGTTAGCTGTCTGAAACTTGTCGCTGTAAGTAAAAGAACCTTTAACAGGTGTTTGACTCGTCATATGACCCAACAATAATTTTTTATCAGTAGCCATGACTATTGAAATATTTCATTTACACACTTTGAGTTTTTTTTTGTTTAACGTCCAGGTTAGCTTGCCTGACATAGGTGATAAAACCATATCTGCAATGAATATGATGTACTCTGTCATGGAAGCCAATCTGTCTTTTTTTAACCTATGGCAGGTAAGCATGTCTTGTTGTCAAACCTCACAGAGTTTCCTGACATTGCTGGAAGCACTTCAATAGTATTCTGTTAAATTTCTAAGTATATGATGATAACTGAAGTTGGATGGGCGCCCCATGAGTGGAGATATCGGGCGAGGTGCCACCAGGGAAGCAATAGCTTTTGCGGTACGTATAGCTGCTGCTAGAGACAAGCCTCGAGGTTTGTTCTCAGAGAATACTACCTAGCTATTTTGTTCACCTGATGTACATGTTGAATCTGCAAATTCTAAGAAAATCTTTTTATGCGGTAGGTTTCCTTCAACTGGCTGGTGGTACTAATGCTCACACAGTAAACGGGTTGAAAAAACACAGCCTCTTTCAGACAAGCACCACCTCAAGTAATCATATTTACCATCAATTAATAAGCTTGGTTTTTTTCTCCAATTTTGTTATTTAATGATGTAAAGTTCTTCTACTAACTTTGTTTTTCTTCTTTAGCCAACTTGGAAGACAAGAACCTGCGTTCAAGTTCATCTAGCTGTAATGCTTTAATTGGTGGGGTAGCTTATGGTGGCTATGCAAGAAAGGTACGCTTGCTAAAGTAATTTCTGTCCTGTTTCACCAGTTGTTGTAAGTTACTGTACTAAGTTATTCTGAAGCAGACTTCTTGCTCAACTTGGAATTTTATTCCCTAGTTATTTAATAGATAAAGCATATGGGAAATATGCTGATCTACGTTAAGATTAGTTACATTCTGGTACTTGAACAGAGCCCAGACTTCGTGCTTGGCCAAACAGTGAAATAATATGTGACTATAGGTTCAGCACAAAATTTTATTGATTTCCATAAGAAAAGTCAAAAACTACTATTGATTAGGTTGAACTGAATATCTGCATTTGCAGAGCAACTCCATAAAAGGTTCTGCAGTTTTTCTGTACTCTGAAACTAGCAACCACTGCCATTGCCCCATCTCCAATTGTCTACTTATGTTAAGAGCAGAGTCTGGGAATTGCAGCAACATTTTTCTTATCCTGAAACATGTGCTGAATAATTAACACTACTAGAGTCTAGAGGCATCAAACGACTCGGTCTCTTCACACCCTGCACGAAACAATAATGAGACTGGTAATCTATTCATAATATACACGGCCTTGTAATATAGACAAAAAGGTCAGAATCAATATTATGTCAAAGATCAGATTTTCTCTAATAATATCCTTCAATACTTCTACCTGTAATTGCCATTTGCCAAGGCCCTTAATACACCGCTGCTTTATATAACACTTCAATTAGCGTGGTATACTTATCACTAATAAACTTAGTAATCATTCTTTGTGCAAACTATTAATTAACTGCTTTATCATCTTTTACTCCAGATTGTTGGAAGAATTCTGAATTCCATGCAAGCTCTGCATGGACATGCCTGCATTGAAGATCACCCGGAGCATCTCGTGATGGCACTTACGGAAGCCCTTGCATTGGTTGGACCGATCAAGTGTTATCCAATTTCTTAACAGCATGCATCCATTCTGCACTACCGAATACTGACCTCAACCGGCTTGCCTAATCAGCTATATAAGAGAACTCACCTCATAACTCAGGGCATTCATCCATAAATGGAAAAGTTCTGATACTTGATAACCACCTTAACACTGACTTCAGCAGTTTAACCTTGGGTTAAATATCAAAATAGTCACCGAAGTGAAGGTCATATATCATTTCCTTCACTAATCTTAACGAGGTATCATTTTGATCACTAAAGTCACATAAATATCAAATAGATAACTCTAAAAATGCGATTATAAAGTATCTGTTATGTTCTACACATTTTTCTTCAACGCTGCTATAACCAAATGAAAAGTTGTGAACTCTAATATTTTAGATAATATATCTAGATTTTAAAAAAATTATTTACTATTTATTTTAAATTTTATAGTTATTTTATCTTGCTTAATTAAAAATAAATAGTAAATAAAAGTTTTAAAATCTAGATATATTATCTAAAATACTAGAGTTTATAACTTTTCATTTGATTATAGTAGCGTTGAAGAAAAATGTGTAGAACATAACAAAAGATAATATTTATTTTTTCGTCACATTTTTGGAGTTATCTATTTGATAATTATACGACTTTAGTGATCAAAATGATACCCCGTTAAGATCAGTGAAAGAATTGATATATCACTTTCACTTCAGTGACCAATTTGATATTTAACCCGTTTAACCTTTACTCAAGATCCACATATTTTCTTGCAGACTCAGTTTATGTTACAGAAGATGAAAAATATAGAGAACAAGCTTTTCTCTTGTACTGTTTGATTGTTCATCTTGAAATGTTTTTGACTGTCAAAGAAAAATGTCAAAGTTGAATTTTATATTATTGTAAATTCTAAATTTTCTCTGTGAAATTTCAAACCAGTCTGGAATGTCAAGGCTGGACATCATATTTATTGCTCAAAAATCATAAAAGCCTGTTACAAAGGATATTTTATGTCTTTTGGAAAAAGGAACAAGATCTGAATAAATATACTCCTAAACGAACAAGATCTGAATAAATATACTTCTATTAAGTTGGTTCAGCGGTTGGCTAGCTTTCTGGTCCCATATTTGAAAAATGTTAACAAAATGAAATCATAATAAAGAACTGGTTTGACATGCTTCTACTCCAAGTAAGTCAACAAAGTTCAGTATCAATGATCCACCCAACTTCCAACAATACACTACTATCCCCATACCAGAACTGTTTATTATGAATGATGCAACTGCTTTGAAACTTGCATAAAACAATCAAGTCAGCAAAAGGAATTCTAAATTATTTCAACTAAGTTTTACTAACACTAATCATAAATTTTCCTCCCGCAAGATTCGAAATAAAGAGATAGTTATCTCTCTCTAACCAATTGAGCCGGTGTCAAAATAATTATTTAATTTACTAATCAAATGATTATTTATAAAATTATTTCAACTAAGTATAGTACATTGTGTTTTGCATATTACAAAATTGCATTTTAGTCTACATTTGTACTTTCAATTTATAATATATTTGTGTAAATCTATTAGATCCATTAATCTTCTTTGCATAATGCATAATCATTTTTTTAATTGAAAACTACAGATTCATAAACTATTTATTTATTAATTTATTAAATTACACTATCTGTTTTTTGAAAAGTTATTATTATTTAAATATTTAATTGTGGAGGGGGGAGAGATACGAGTATTACTCAAACAGAGCCAGCCACGTGATCGTTCTTACTGGGGGCTGGGCTGGGTAGCTGGTCTGTCTCTCCTCAACTTAAAATATTTATCCTCTCCCCCTCATATACTTTTACACATAATTGTATCTATATTTGTCTTCTCCATTTGTATATATACACGCATCTATCTTCATCACTCTACCATCTCTCTCAAAGCACCGTCTCTCTCCTCATTCTCGTCTCTCTCAGGTAATTTCACCGCATTTTTACTTTCTTTTTAGATCTATTTTCCCGCTTAATTTTTATAATTTCATCTAATTGAGCTTAATTTCATTAATTTTTGTATTTATTTGTTATCATATGATGTTTGATATGTATATTGTATTTTAGTGAAGTAGCTGAGGATTAGATCTAATTGAGCTCTTTGATCAGTTGCCATTTATTACTTCCACATTGTTTCGATTCATCGCAATCGTTTCTCATCTATATGTACTCGTAGTTGTCATTTTAGGCAAAATTTATTCTCGTTTGATTACGGTTTGCGATCCGGAATGCTGTTGATGTAATGCCTTAAACATTTTCAGTCATCAAATTAAATTCTGAATATGTATCTGTATTTAGAATTTATTAGATAATACGGTATGTGAGATGTGAATGGTTGTGTTTGTGTGTCATTCGAAGATTTTCCGGACACAAGCATTTGATTGAGTATATAAGCGTTGTATGTAGGTCTTGGTATATTGACATTTATTCTGAGATCACTTCGTAATTAGAATAAGGAGGTGTGAAGCGGTTATTCTGTATTAAGAATGTTATTCAGATCAAAGATGTAAAGTGTGAATATCATGCGTGTGTCTTCTGATTTCTGAAGACTTTCCTATATTGCGGTTGATTGAGTATATTTGCTAGCATTGATGTTTCTATACTGGCATTAAATATGAGATGAGGGTGTTTTTTTAATAAAAGGTAGATCAGTATGATGCTTGGAAATTATTTCTTATTAAATATGTTTACCAATATTTTTACATATATTTGCTAGTTGTTTAGTTGCAGGAAGTAAAATGTACGTAACTGGGCTCACGAGCAATTTGGCAATTTGTATTTCCATAAAGTTTGTTACCCTTATACTCTAACATGGTAAAAAAACATAATAGGATGATCTGTCGTGTTTCTCTTCCAAACGAGTTTAGAGCGTCTGTTGTCCTGCAAACAATTTCGACTTCATTTTAGAAAAGTTCATATTACAATTCACCATTTTTCTGATTGTTAAATAGCTATATATTAATGTTAGCTTTCCTTGCAGGTGCCTTTGAGTGATCAAACATGGCTACTGGACAAATATTTTCAAAGACTACACAAGCATTGTTCTACAATTATAAACAACTACCTATCCAACGAATGCTTGATTTTGATTTTCTTTGTGGTGTGTATACCTTTTTTACCTTGTAATCTAATGTCATAATAGTACAATTACTTGTGAATATAATTTTCCTGATGTAAATTGT
Source organism: Apium graveolens (assembly GCF_009905375.1). Taxonomy (NCBI): domain Eukaryota; kingdom Viridiplantae; phylum Streptophyta; class Magnoliopsida; order Apiales; family Apiaceae; genus Apium; species Apium graveolens. The sequence goes on from NC_133655.1 coordinate 237,410,511, forward strand.
TATTAGTTATCTAGCGATCATATAACTATTGTTTTAAATTTACAGGTAGGGATACACCGTCAGTTGCTGGAATTATAAATCCTGGTTCAGAAGGATTTCAGAAGCTCTTTTTTGGTCAGGAAGAAATCGCCATACCGGTACACTCAAGGTTAGTGTGTAACCTCTTTGCTCCTTTTTAATTTTCATGTAATTTATAGTAGCTATGAATTCGGAAAAGGCATTTTTGCATATTTCTAAGTTCTCACATATGACTTTGTGGTTCTGTGAGGTGCTAGTCAATTTTTCTGTAAGTTTAGTTTAGCTGCTTTGGTATGAGAACTTATCATAGTCCAGTCTCTTCACTAATGTGGTTGTATTGAATAAATGAGTATGTATTATGTCAAATAATTTTCTCCATAATTTCTGTTGAGTATAAATGATTGGATGTTTTTGTATAGGGGCATGAAGACACGAGTATGAATTATGATATCTAATACGAGTCTTGTTATGTTATCGGTTCTCCTAAAATCCTGAGGTGTTAGAGGAAGTCCATAAACTGAGTTCTGATACCATTCTAAGTTCTCACATATGACCTTGATTTTAATGTGTTGGAAGGAGGCTTATGTAGATCATCTATTGAACAAGTCCACTTTAGGATTTTGTACTATGATCCTTGCAAGATACTTTTGTTATGAATTAATTTGGATTAAAATATATGTCAAAAAATAGAACTTTATTATGAGTGGAAGGGGAAAATCAAAATTTTGTCCTTTGTGATGTCATAAATCTTAATAAAAGTATGGTCTTCTAATGACAACTTGTCCTAACAATTGTGTCTGTGAAATGTACATTTTGGAAGTAAAGATTTTTAGTAGTTCTAGCTCAAATCAATTAGTGTTGTGTGGTTAAGTTGAATTCTCTTACCTTAGTTTGGATTCACATTGTTTATCAGCATTGAAGCTGCCTGTGCTGCACATCCTACCGCTGATGTATTTATCAACTTCGCATCATTCAGAAGGTTTGTCCGTGAACTTTCAAGTTGTCCTAAAAGTAAAAGATGCTACAAAGCATCATCTTAGTTGGGTATTAAAACATTATCTCTATGTTCTTTCCAGTGCTGCTGATTCATCAAAATCAGCTCTAAAACAGCCGACCATTAGGGTTGTGGCTATAATAGCTGAAGGTGTTCCAGAGTCGGATACGAAGGAATTGATTGCATTTGCAAGAGCAAATAATAAGGTAGAAATTGACAAGGTTTTCCCATCACGCGTCTTTTAAAGATATTGACCTGACCCATGAAATATTTAATCAAGTCTTGCATGTGCACTTGATGCATGTCTCTTAAAGTTATAGCCACCGGAATTTATTTTATTTAAGGATGCATCTTGGTGTTCTGTGCAGGTTGTTATTGGCCCTGCTACTGTTGGGGGTATTCAAGCTGGGGCTTTCAAGATTGGTGACACTGCTGGAACAATTGATAATATTATTCAGTGCAAGCTCTACAGGCCTGGATCGGTTGGATTTGTCTCCAAATCTGTGAGTATTTGTTTTAAAGCTCCTATTTGGTTGTTTTAATTTTTATGTTTTTTTTGTACATGATCTGCCAATGTGCCTTTTCTCTGCCGGGAAGACTTTCTTGATGCTCCATATTTCCATAAACCCTTTATCTGTTGCAACAATACAAAATTTGTTGATGTAATTTGGCTTGTAAACTATTAGACGCTGTAAGTTATGAATCTTAATAGCAAAATCTTCTTATAAGAAGTTCTACTGATAATGTAGAATTATATTTTTCTGTTTTCCCTTGCCTTCCAGAAAAAAAACATATATAACGTGAATTACCATGTAGCAGAAAGGCTAACAGATTATTGTGAGATGTACTTATCGTTGTTGTAAACTACAGGGTGGTATGTCCAATGAAATGTACAACACAATTGCTCGTGTGACTGATGGAATTTATGAAGGTATCCATATGTTGTGGGTATTTTATAAGTTGTGCTATTTTAATGCTTTGATATATAATGTTAAACAGAACAAAAATGCAGGTGCTAATCTCTGACTTCTGTAGGTATTGCCATCGGAGGGGATGTGTTTCCAGGTTCAACCCTGTCTGACCACGTTTTACGGTTTAACAATATTCCCCAGGTATTGCACTGTTTCTATTGAACTGTCTTTCAAATGGGCATGGCAAAAAGTTGTCCTGCAGATAGCATAATCACTAAATCAGTAATTGGATAGAGGCTTTAGAATGCATATCGAACATGAACCAAAATGTGCCATTATGTTAGTTCAAAAGTGTATTAATACAAGTATATTTAAATAATCTAGAAACCGTTCTATGTAAAATTCCGGTAAAAAGCTGAAGTTTCTAACAATATTAACTTCTTTTGCTCCCAATGATCCTTATGTCCAACATGGTGAGACGAAACAATGTGATGACCGCAAAATTTCATTTTCATAGAACTATCCTTGGTGGAAAGGGGAACAATAATAAACACTTAGGCCCTATATGTTTTCTGGAAATTTCCAGGAAAATGTTTTGCAGTATTCTGGCGTTTGTTTGGACTCCAGTCTTTTCTATGTTTGCTTGACTTTCTAGAAAATATTTTCCAAATTTTCCAGTGTTTGTCTTCAGGAAAATAAAATAATTTCTATTTTTTTGAGAAAAGTGATGAATTTCTAGAAAACGACTTCCCCTTTTAAATTAGGAAAACGTTTTCCAAAATGAACGTTTTCTCACCGTTTTTCAAAATAGCAAAATAACGGAAAATGATAGAATATTTTTTTCCAAGAAATATTTTTTCAAGAAATTTTTTCCTGATAATTTTTTTCCACATTTTTTCGTGAAAATATTTTCCTCGAAAAGAGTTTTTAGAAGAAAATTTTCGAGAAAAAGATTTTACAGAATTTTCGGGGGGACAAATTATTTTTCGGAAAACAAACGGAGCCTTAATATTTACAAATTAAGTCTTTTTGTCAAAGGAGGAATTAAGTTCATGCATATGAACTTAGCTTCATAAGTTTCAGCCAGTGTTCTAAAAATCGGAATTCAGGTTGACTCGGTGAGCCTATCGAATCACGAGTACTTGGATTATTCGGCCAGTAATCGGAATGAGTACTCGGATTAAAAATCGGATGCATTAAAATAAAAATTTATAAAATTAATTATTAGTGTATATATCACATGATAAATTACATATTATTCTAAAACGGAAACAATACATATTACTCTTAATTTTATCATCATATATTTCTTAAGTGATAAAAAGATAAATATTAATTAGTTCACTGTTCATATTTCATGCTTGAAACCCGAGAGTTAGATGAGTTTCAGACTTAAAATCGTGGAAATCTTCAATTTTGTACATAATAAGGTATATATAGAGTATAGACTATATATTGAGATAAATGAGTGAATTTTGAAAGGTTTTTATAAATAATTAGATTATTATGTAAGTTCCATTTTTTCATTGTTTGGAATTTTTAATATCAAATCCGATTTGGACCGAGTTATGCCGAGTTTGATCCGAGTTAAGCTCAAGACCGGGTTATTACCAGAATAATGGAAAATCAGCTCGGAAATGAGTCCGAGTCCGAGTACTATCCCGAGTTATCGGCCGCTAATTTTTAGAACACTGGCTTTCAGCATAGTTCATTGTATTATTGTCTGAACACCAGGTTTATGTTGCCACCAATGATGACATTTAGGACATATAGGGTTTATAATTTCGATATTTCCGTTATCCTTAATTTGAGCATTTGTTGGCCTTGCACATGATTCTTGTTTTGCTTGATTTCTGGTTTGACTCAGGTCAAAATGATAGTTGTACTTGGGGAACTTGGTGGGCGAGATGAATATTCCCTAGTTGAAGCCCTAAAAGAGGGAAAAATTAATAAACCAGTAGTTGCTTGGGTCAGTGGAACTTGTGCACGACTTTTCAAGTCTGAAGTACAATTTGGTCATGCGGTGAGCTACTACTATACAGTCTTTGTTGAAGTTTCTTCAGAGATTGCTGGGGGATCCCTGTTTTCACAGTATTGGAATGTTTCTAATTTTCAGTATTTTGCCTATGCAGGGGGCAAAGAGTGGTGGAGAGATGGAGTCTGCACAGGCAAAAAATCAGGCACTTCATGATGCTGGGGCCGTTGTTCCAACTTCATATGAAGCCTTTGAAACTTCAATTAAGGAAACATTCGAGAAATTGGTATAGGCCTGATGTAATTGATTTTTATCACATGCAGCAACATTCAATATTTCATCTTGATTACCAAATTTAACAAGCATGTCTACGCTCTCTTGTTAGGCGGAGAAAGGGGAGATTTCACTGATAAAGGAAGTTCAACCTCCACAAATCCCTGAGGATCTTAGTACTGCAATCAAGAGTGGAAAAGTACGAGCTCCAACTCATATTATTTCTACTATCTCTGATGATAGAGGTAAGAACTTGACATTTACATTGCAGCATAGCTTTAGCAACCATTTGATTTCTCAGTAACTTCATGTTTTCAAAATCTGCAGGTGAAGAGCCATGTTATGCTGGCGTTCCCATGTCCTCCATTGTTGAACAAGGATATGGTGTTGGTGATGTTATCTCCCTATTGTGGTTCAAGCGCAGCCTTCCTCGTTACTGTACACAATTTATCGAGGTCAGCCTTGCACAGTGTGGTTTATTATATTATTTTTTTGTCTTTCAAACATAAATGTGCATATTCTTAAACATATTGATCAGTTAGCTGTTTATGTGACTTCCTCATTCCCAGACCTTCTTACGCGCATTCTGGTTTCCTTTTAAAAGCTGCAACTTTAATATCTAGTTCTTTTCTGATTAATGCACTAAAACTTGGTCAGATTTGCATTATGTTATGTGCCGACCATGGTCCTTGTGTATCTGGAGCTCACAACACAATAGTAACGGCAAGAGCTGGAAAAGACCTTGTGTCCAGTCTTGTTTCAGGTAACTTTAATACTAAGCACATTATGGCCTCTTCAATTGAGCGCTCATTTCCACAACCTGTCTAAAATAGAATACTAATTAAATAAGTGAATACATGCATCAGGGTTGCTAACAATTGGTCCCCGATTTGGCGGGGCTATCGATGATGCTGCTCGATACTTTAAGGATGCTTATGACAGGGTGAGTCTAAGGTTGATTTGGTTGTAATACAATAACTCCCTGAACTCCACACTGGTCGCAGAAACAGAGATCTCACTTGTATACAGAGAGATTTATGCTTGTTTTTAGCTGATCCAACAGTGTATTCATACTAATTTTTTGCACCATTTCATGTACAGAATCTTACACCTTACGAGTTTGTCGAAAGTATGAAAAAGAAAGGAATTCGTGTTCCAGGAATTGGACACAGGTAGAGCCTTGGTTTTTCCTTTTGTACCATTTTGAATCTCTTTAAGTTATATTGTTAGCGGTTTTCAAAATATTGTATTCTTTGTCGATTACAAGCTTAATTTGGATTTCTTTATTCCTTATGTGGAATATGATAAAATAATAGGATAAAGAGAGGTGATAACAGAGATAAGCGAGTAGAGCTTCTGCAACTCTTTGCACGCACTCATTTTCCTTCTGTAAAGTACATGGAGTATGCCGTTCAAGTTGAAAACTACACTCTCTCAAAGGCAAATAACCTGGTCCTTAATGTTGATGGTGCCATCGGCTCTCTGTTCTTGGATCTCCTAGCTGGGAGTGGAATGTTCACCAAACCAGAAATTAATGAGATTGTTGGTATTGGTTATCTGAATGGGCTCTTCGTCCTTGCTCGTTCCATTGGTCTCATTGGGTGAGTTAGATTGGGTTGTGAGTATTTATTAGAGTCTTAGCATTGTGCTTACTGAGTGAGTTTCTTTCTTAGCAAAGTGCTTATACACTATATATCTAAATGTCTTGTTTGAATTTCCAGGCACACGTTCGATCAGAAGAGACTAAAGCAGCCACTATATCGTCACCCATGGGAAGACGTTCTGTATACAAAATGAAAGTTTGTATGACGGTAACAGCCGCTCTAATACATGTTACCATTCAGATGTTCCTGCACAATTTCTTTGAGATGTTTGCTTAAAAGTTACTCAGAAGTGTATCATGTCCGGCTACATTCGAGAATATTTATGGAGGAAAGAGAAACCTTGGAGTCAGAAACATGTTATAGTTAGTAAGAGTGAGGATACTTTGTTACTAGTTCGAGGCAATAATATAGATTTAAGAATTCTCTATTATACATTAAATATATCACGTACACCAAAGAGTTGTAAAATTCCTAATATTGCCTTAAATTGTAACTTTCGTCATCAACAGTTTTGCCAAAGTAGGAAACAGCTGAGCACTTTATTTTTGGTTTTACTATATTACAAAGTATATACAGCTAATATAGAATATCTTGAAAGGGGAGCAGCAGAGCAAATAGATGTTATCATCTTCAGGAAAAAAAATGAATAAATTAAGACGTCTTGTTTATACAGTTCACGAATATCGGAAGCTTTTGTTTGGATATGTTACTATAAACCGGTGCATATACGGGGCATGGGCCATGCATTATTAACCTGAGAATCACCTGGTGAGTATGCTCCAAATATAGACGTGGGCTTGGTTGATACAAATTTTTAGTTAATTTGTTTAAAATGTTCATCTATTATATTTGGTTAAAGTTGTTTAGATTTCAGAATTATAAGTTAAAAAACTAGAGGCTCTTCTATTCAGATTGATATGACCCCGATTAACAGGAATTAGAACTTGATGCAAAAAAAGTGATGGGCAACAAAACCGACTGTTTTGTTATACTTTTGTTATTTGTACCTAAAGCTTTATTGAAATTGACTGGCCCATATTTCACAATTTTAAAAACGAGCCTGCACCTTCTATAAATAATAAACTTGTTAATATTCTGGGAAGAGAAGTCAACTTTAAATTTTATACCCATAAATAAATATATCTAAAAATTGAAAGAAAAGTAGCAATTTATTGGTAGGCTCTTCATGACTGGATGGATAACTATAAAGTGGGCCGTGGGGGATGACAACATAAAAATTTGGCTGGAGAATAAAGGGTGGCCGCACTATAAATAACAACCAGTCGATATAAATTGTGATGCATTTTTATGGAAAGTTAGCCATACGGCTATTGCAATAAATCTAAAAATACTTAAACCACACTTTGTGCAAATAAAAGGATCAACAATATTGTAACTAGAACAAACTTATACAAATGAGACAAAGGGTCCTTTGTCCTTGTATCAGAACGCACCAATTAATAAGAAATTTCTATAACATTTTTCAGAAAACCAATTTTTTTTTATATACAAATTTATCTTTTAATGTTTTTTTTTAAAGAAGAAACTGGGGGAACCAATATCATGATTCTGTTGTGGTGGTTTATAAAAACTAAAAAGGAAGGACGACCCATCAAGAAGCCAACATGGTTAGTTTTATAATCACAGTAATTTTATTATTTTTATTTGTTTCCTTGCTGTGTGACTCTGCGTGAGAGAGAGAGATTGATTGTGCGTGCGAGTCTTTAAAATTAATTAAAAGCAGAGAGAGGGAGAGAGATAGAGAAAGAGGGAGAGAGGGAGATTGATTGTGTTCGAGTGTTTAATATTAAAAGCAGCGAGAGAGAGAATAAAATAAAAGCAGCCTCTCTCTCTAAGCTTAGCTAAAAAGCTCAGCCTTCATCACATTCCCTATTTGGTCACACACACAAAAACACACACTTAAACGGAATGATAAACTAATTCATAACAGAATCATCCACACATATTTATATGCTCATACACACACAACTATAAATGGACAACACTACAGATGAGCTAATAAAGAAGATCCAAGTGTTAGAATCAGAGCATGAGCAACTCAAACAAGAGATGTCTAAGTTAATCATCTCCGGCGATCATCGCCGGCGGTCTCAATCTATTTCTCCGCAGAGACGCCGGAGATTCGCCGGAGATTCTGGCTCCTTAGCGGCGTTTAGAAAAGGCTCCGCTTCTTTCAGACATTCTTCGCCTTTGCGCAGAGAGACTAGGAGTACTGGTGAAGCTTGTAACTCGCCGGCGCCGCCGCCGGAGCAGACGGCGGTGGAGTTTAGTGATAGCCAGTATTTGAGTATATTGGAGTCTATGGGACAGTCGGTTCATATATTTGATCTAAATTTTCATATTTTTTACTGGTGAGTGTTTATATATATATATATTGAGATTGCTTGTATATGAAGTATAGGTTTGTGTTGTAAGTTGATTGTTGGTTATATTTTGATTTATATGCTTGTTAAGAGTATAGATTGCTGATGTTACCTGTTATAGTAGAACCGATAATGAATAACCTCGTCAAATTAATAATTTTCCCTGTCTCAGTAAGAGAAAGGAACGGTGTTTTTTTAATCTCGATAAATGAATGAATTTTCTGAAGATTTCATTTATCGAGATTCAACTGTGTGAGGTGAAGTTGATGAGGAGCTTGTTTGTCATCGATTGAAGCATATTTTTAGCTAAAAGTATTGTTTGGTAAAACAAATTATGGTTTTGCATCGTCGAAGCTACTTTTAGTGCTCAACTATATGTCAGAGAAACTGTAATATTTATATTTTAGGATCTAGCAGCTAACACTTTCTCAAGCAACAGTTTCTCGCGCAGCAGGTCGGGGACAACAATGACGACTTGGCCCTAAGCATTAGAAGTTGAACTTAAGATACCTAGAGTAAAATGTTTGTGAAGTTATTTGTATATGTGCTATGTGGTTGAAATACTCTATTGTAGTTGGAATTATTATGTTTTTATGATGGGCCTTTATGTTTTTTGGTTGATTAGGAATCCGAAAGCACATCAGTTGTATGGATATGCTGCTACCGAAGCTCATGGACAGAATGTTGTTGACCTCCTGGTGGATCCAGAAGACCGTGATTTAGGTTATACTATATTAAATCATACTTTGAATATGAGGGAGAGTTGGACAGGGAAGTTTCCAACTAAGACAAAGAGAGGTGGAAAACTTGAAGTTATTGCCACAAATTCTCCATTTTACGATGATAATGGCAACTTGATCGGGGTTATTTGTGTATCAAATGATTCAAGGCCTTTTGAAGAAATGAGTTCAGCTTTGCTTGCTGCACAGAAAGTTGAAGCTGATTCGAGTGTTATGAGCCTGCCTAGGAGAATTGCTTCTGCTAAACTTGGGCTAGATCCACAACAGCCTCTGCAAGTTGCAATTGCCTCAAAGATCTCAAATTTGGTCAGTATGTACATATCCAAGTAGTATGTTTTCTGTTATCGTAAGCTATTATTGATTTTTCCTGTGACACTAATCAGGCTTCCAAGGTGAGCAGCAAGGTCAAATCGAAGATAAAGACAGGAGATAGCATTATGGACTGCGAAGGTGGAAGCGGAGGAAGTCATAATTCTGATCATGGCTTTTCAGATACTTCTCTTTTAGAACAAAAGGAGGATACAGTTTCAAGTGGTGCTAGCACCCCTAGAGGAGAGATCCACCCATCTTCATTTGGAGTCTTTTCTCACGCTGCTCATGACGTATATCCAAATGGCAAAGACTCGAGAGATTATAATGATGAGAGTGAGGGGAAAATTGGGATCCATAAGATTTTTACTTCAAAGGCAGAGGCGTGGATGAGCAAGAAAAATATAACATGGCCATGGAAAGGAAATGGGCAGGAAAGGTTGGAACCAAGAAGTGCTCAAGCTGTCCATCCCCAGATACATAGTAATCAAGAGAGCAATATAGCTCATAACATGAGCTATAACACATCAGCAAGACCAGAAAAATATGTGTTTGAAACCAACAGATTAGCCCATAAGGAGGCCCCGGGGTCCTGGCCCTCAACGAATGTTAACAGCTCAAGCAGTTCAAGTAGCTGCGGTAGCACCAGTAGTAGTACTATTAATAGAATGGAAACGGATGCTGATTCACTGGACTGTGAAATTCTGTGGGAAGACTTGACTATTGGAGAACAAATTGGGCAAGGTATTATATTTTAAATTCTGATTCCTATTACAATTCAATAATTGTAAAAGCTCCCTAAATTCCAAATCAGATTGTTTACTTTACTTGAGTCATTGTTGTTTCAACATTATCCAGTATTTATTGTCCTTTGTTTGGTAGAGGTCTTGTTTCCAAACCCTCTTACTTCTAACATACTCACAATTGTATATGGACACCATTATTGTTGCTCAATAATGAGTTCGTACCCCCTTGTGTTTGTTATGGTGAAACGTTCACTTCACCCTTAACGGGCCTACGTTTTAATGGATAGGTCCATTTAGTGGTTTTTCCCAACATCCTACGTTTTTGTGGAATTTCTGTCTAATAAATAGAGTGGTTATTTTCATTGTCTAATCCCTTACTCTTAAATATGTTCTTGCAGGTTCTTGTGGAACTGTTTATCATGGCTTGTGGTATGGATCAGTATGTTCCTTTGCTCTTATACTATTGTTATTTCTGGAAACAGACAAAAGCACTTTCATGAACCAAGTAAATGCAAAGTAGTAGAAAGTTATCCACATCGCTAATTACATGTTATAAGTGCATATCATAGTAGGGCATACCGGTAACTTATCAATACCAGCTTACGCCCCGTGCGATGCACGGGTCTTGATTAATATTTATATTTTTTTATTTCTATTTTATATAATTTTATTAAAATTCTATAAAAAAAATACTAAATAATGATTATATTATTATGCTTTTTATTGTGTATAATTCCAAGTTAAGTTTAAATAGTATATCATTGATGAGATTTTATTCATAAATAATAATGTAAATATTTGTTGTTGATGAGATTCGAATCTCAAAACTTATATGCATCTTTATAAATAATAATATAAATATTTGTTGTTAACGGGATTCAAACCTGAGAACTTATATGTATCTTTATAATAATAATATAAATGTTTGTTGTTGACGGGATTCGAACCTGAGAACTTGTAGAGTGTATTTTTTAGTATTTAAATCTGACGGCTCTTATTATTTGATGAAGAAGATCCGACGGTCGTGATGGAAAGCGATAACCAAAATAAGGGGTTAACCAAACTACAAATTATACCACATTCCGGTTATTCCGGTTATTGTAGTATAGTATAGATGTAGAAAGAGCTTAAACTATCAAGCTATCGACCAAATTTCCATATCACGCCTCTTCACAAATTCATATATATCATTAAAGAAGGTGTTTGAAAAATCAAAACTAGGTTGTGAAAGAAGCCTCACATAGTCAGTAATCTACCTGCTTAAATTGCATACTACAGTTTTTATCTTTCCTAAATGTCCAATTTTTAGCTACAAACTCTAATTGCTTGTGAGGAAAAACCATATAATAAAATGTGAATTCGCTAGTTCGGTGTGTAATAAGTTGGCATCTATGTTTTGCAGGATGTTGCAATCAAGGTATTTTCCAAGCAAGAATATTCAGATGATGTCATATTTGCTTTCAGAGAAGAGGTGACTATTTTTTCTCCAAGTCCACGCACTAAATTGAATTATTGTTGATAAACTACTGTCCTTGCGTCTTCAGATGAAACCGGATAAAGAAGTATGCGTCACTTTTGATCATTTAAAAAGGATGATAAAATAATTTGTTTTTAGAGGCCATAATGAATTATGCATCTGCAGGACAACCAAACTTTGCTTTATTTTTCCTCATGGTAATATATCCTAGATATCATCAGAAAAAGGTGTTTTTAATGTACAAATATGTCTGGTACTATAAACTATAAATATGGGCGGGCATGTACTGGCACGAAGATGTAGAAGTAGTAAGATACTTTACATCCAATTCTAAATGGCCGGACATGAGCAAAATTAGGAGAATAATTTCTAAATGAATGGCTTGGACCTAGTGTAACTAAATGAACAGCTTAGCTGTTTTAAGGAAGAATGTATTACTAAGATATTAAAAAAGAAAGGATTTCAAGAGAATAAACCTGAATAAAATAAGTCAGACACCAGGAACTAGCAAGGCCTAAGCAGACACGTCACCTAGTACACTCTGTTATTCTTGCATTGTGTGTCTTGGTCTCCTAGTTCCTGTTCTAGTCTAAAATAAAACTATACCAATTTCTGATGAAAATGAATATATTAATTATTATCTTAATCACTGGTCAAGGTCTCACAAAATCATCTCAATATAGAGTTAAGAGATAATCAACAAAATGGTTGATTATGGGCCAAAAAAAAAGATTAAACCCAGTTCCCTTACGTATGGGTGAAACTTGATAGCCTTCTCTTGGAGTGGGAGTCTGTGTGGTACAAGGCTAAAACGCTTACGTACTTGTCTACAGGATTGTCCTTAGATTCCCTTCATAAATTTGCTTGTCATGTGGACGAGCATTCTTATTGAAAGCTTATTGTTAGAATTTATTTTATTTGTTTAATAAAGATTCATACATTATACTGATAAGTGATATCTAGTTCTGATGTTAGAGGCTGATAATTTGTTTACTTGAAGGTTGCTCTCATGAAAAGGCTTCGACATCCAAACATTTTGCTTTTTATGGGTGCTGTATCTTCACCTGAGCGGCTCTGCATTGTGACAGAGTTCCTTCCTCGGTTTCATTCTCCAACTCCTTGTGAATACTTTACTGTTGCAAGCAGTTTCCCGTATTCTTTGCCTGTATAATAAAAAAATAATATCTAAAATTTGCATGTTACTTGGTACTTCTGGTGTCTAACGTAATAACTGGCAAGCAAATCCGAAAAATTTAAAAATTGTCCCAATTATTTGTTAATTCCTTCCATGGAAACAATACACAAATTAGATGTAAAGAGTGGCCTACCAGTTCTCCCAAACCTAATAGGCAAACTACATTGTTATGGAGGAGTATAATTAGTTTATTCAGAGTTGTTCTTTATTGTAAGATTGCAGATTTGTGATATACTTTCTGATCTTTTTGTGGTTTTGCAGTGGAAGTTTGTTTAGATTGCTACAAAAAAGCACTTCCCAAAAAAGTACTTCACGTTTAGACTGGAGACGGCGTGTTCATATGGCCTTAGATATAGTAAGATCCACATAGCATACTTGTATATACGTAGTAAGACGAACATATTCACTCACATGTATTTATTTGGTTTTCTCTTGCTACCAACTATTTTTTGAAGAAAGCAATATCTTGCTATCTATTAGTTTTTTAATTTTAAACCAGTAACTAAAACGTTTTCTAGAGATATGTATCTAATTGGAACTTATCACACACTATCTATTTTCTTACCTATATATAGGCAAGAGGGGTGAATTATCTTCATCGCTGCAGCCCACCTATCGTCCATCGTGATTTGAAGTCCTCAAATCTTCTTGTTGACAAGAGCTGGAATGTGAAGGTCTTTATCATTCACTTCATGTTTATTGTTGGGATCTTTTCACAATTTCACTTTTAATATATTTACTTTGCTTTATCCGCCCTTACATTTGAAATATATTAACGGTTTTGGTTAATATCAAGAATTATCTCATATATTAAGTTCAATAGGTTGGTGATTTTGGTTTGTCGCGTCTCAAGTATGGTACATATCTGGAGACAATAACGGGAAAGGGAACGGTATATTATAGATGCTTAAGATCTGATTTTTAAGTGGGAAAAAAGAGTCTTCATTTAACTTACTATTCTATTTTCTTTGGTGTAGCCTCAATGGATGGCTCCAGAAGTTCTTCGCAATGAACCGTCTGATGAAAAGTATAGTATGCCTTCGTAATTACTGCTTTTGCGTTGAGTATCGGGCAAAGCTTATAATTCTAGTATGTGTTGCTGGTTGAGACTTTCAGGTCTGATGTTTACAGCTATGGGGTTGTATTATGGGAACTTGCCACGGAGAAGATCCCCTGGGAACATCTTAACTCAATGCAGGTAAACTGCCTATATCTATTTCTAGTTGATCGAACAAAAAAATTGGTAAAATGTGACCAAAATCTTATTAGGTGGGGGACCAAAAGCAGGGCATTTATGTTGGCTGATCTCTAATCTTAGGATAGTGGGAAGATATAGACAATATGTAAAAGGACCTGAAGATGTTCTTCTGTTGGCAAAAACCTCAGGCGACTAGGAAAATAGGCAGTACAGAGTATTGAAGTCACAGTGAAGAAAGAATTTAATTGGTCTATTTGTATGACTTAAAACACATTCAAAGTTACGTAGGGTACACATATGCTAAATAAAAGCTTTGTAACTGTTTATTCTTGTAAAGCTTGAGCCGTGCAGATAAAAGGAAGAGAAGAGGTCAATTTGTAAAGACATATCAAAGTAAATTCTGGATGAACCTTGGTATAAGTGAAGAAAAAAAACAACAATTGAAAGTTAAGCTAGATGTTTGATTTAAATGGAAGGAAAACAGTTTTAACTTTTCTGGTTTAGCATGCATGGTGATGATTTTTATACTTTCAGGTGATTGGCGCAGTAGGGTTTATGAACCAACGGCTTGAGATCCCAAATGACGTGGATGCACGATGGGCTTCTATTATTGAGAGCTGTTTCCAAAGGTTCCTAACCTCATTAAGCTTTTTTCCCGTTTTACTTCAGTTATTTAAAAAGTAAAAGCTTTATATAATAATAGTTTGGTCTCGTATGTTAGAGAATGGCCCTTTCCAGGATCTTATATTATTCTAAGGAACCAGTTACTCTAAAATCTCAAGGTGTTAGAGAATGGCCATTTTCAGGATCTTATATTATTCTAACATCATATAGAAATGCTCATATAATTTTTTCCCAAAGATTGGGATAAACTATAGGAAATATAAGTGATTTCTGAGATGCATGTAAGAGAATATGATTTATATCACAGGCAGTGGATTGAAATGCAACTGCAACTACTGTAGAAGTTCTGCAAATTCTTATAATAGGAGTAAAAATCACAAGTAACCATTAAACAAATATAGTCCCATGTTCAAATCGCTCTTCTTCGAGGCTTTTAATTATATTTTAGGTGCAAAGTGCCATAGTCACCTATAATTTATCCTCACAGAACAATTATAATTTTGGATTATTTTTCTAATCCAGTGAATTCCAATCTTCATTAATCTCATGTTTTAAAGATAACAATTTACCTAATTATAGGACACAAAATGATATTTTAACTTTCAAATGTGCATTGAACTGATATGAATTATGATGACAGCGAACCCAAAAACCGGCCAACATTTCAAGAGTTGTTGGAAAGACTTAAAGATCTGCAGCGGCAGTACACCATTCAATTCAAGCAGAACACAGCAATGCAGGACCTACCACCCTGATAGAGTGAAGCACACATGTAGTCCAGGAGTGATTATGACCAAGGAGCATTTCCATGCCAGTATAAACAATCACGTCTTTGCCAGATCTGCCGGATCGTCACAACAAATTAGTTGTTTTGCAGAGTTCTTGAAGTAAAGATCGCTCTCATTTATTAAAGTCGTCAGGAATATCTTGTGCATTTTATATTTCGACATCTACTTCTAGGCAGGCCAAGGGTCTTTGAATTTGCATGTTATGCCATAAAGGCAAATATCTTTTACACCAAATGTCACTGGTATGTTATTTTTTTAAAGGTTTTGCTTGTCTTTTTCATTATTATTACCTTTTAGTTTTAGGTGATTCAGTATACGTTTCATAGTAATAGGAACAAGGTGAGAGTAAAGTCTTCACTTCTTGTTATTCACAGTTCAGTCAGAGAAGTAGAGATTTTAATTTTTAACCAACACCTGTGCCCTCCCCCGCACCCTCTCCCTTAAACAAAACCCTTGCTTTCATTCTCCAATGAAAGTTTCGGGGATCAGTCAAGGTTCTGTTAATATGTGCTCCTATAGTCCAAATGTAACATTAATATGCTATCCGGCGATTGCTTGCTTTGTTTCAGGTAGAGCAGTAGACAAACTAGACCTACAGTGGGATACAGGGCTTGAGCACAAGCTCATCAGCAAGTCGACTCGGGCATTACATTGCTTGATAAGGCTTTTAAGCATCAACTCGGGAATTTTGAGTGAACAAAGACAAAAACATAATTCAAGCTTATTAATAAATCAAACCCCGACCATAAATTATAAGCTTTTAAAACTTGCAGTCCATTATTTTTAGTGGATAAGATAAAATTTGGTTCCATCGATAATAATGTACGTATAAAACGAAGTTCGACGATTGGAGTTGTTGAACACTAAATTTGTTAACTAAGCCTCAATTTAATTCAAGGAAAAAGTTGGAACAAAAGGTTGAAGAACTAGAATCAGTTTAAAATCCCAGTAGTTTGAAGGACAGCGAAGAACATTGTTTGGTAAGAATAAGCAGAATCGTAATTCAATTATTGGGGGCATGTTTCAGTAAAAAATGAAAATTATGAGACCCATGACAATATTATGAAATTAAGTCAATTAATCCTTCCGAGTGTGGGGCGAGATCTGAATGCTATGTTGGTGGTGCAGAAAGGGAAGGCAGCGACAGAAGCATGCAAGATGATAACGCAAATTCAAGTCCAAGCAGGCAACCAGTCCTTGCCATTAATGAAATCTACTGAAAGGAAAGGAGCAACTTCTTTATCAGTTAGTTGTTTAGCCCATTTAGCTCTCTTATCTGTTGGTGCCCCTGGTCCATAGCACTTGTACTCTGCCTGGTAAAGATTCCTGTTCTCATTTCACAAACAATGTTTCCATTACAAACAGGGCTACTGGATTAACTATTATAAGTACATCAAGCTCAAAGTCGATTACAGCCATTAAAACACTGGTAGCAAGATGAAGTACTTACTCAGTGCTACCATCCTCGTATCTCCAAATGCTCCAGCCCTCGGGTACAATGGTATTTGAAATGTAAGTTTTTGCAAACACGACTCTGGAAAATGCTCCTTTTGCTCTACCCAAGTACACATTTCCACCGATTCCATAAACTTTCCCGCCCTGGAACACAAATCCACTGCCTTCATTTGATGCTGGTCTGTTCTGTGCTGTTATTGACCCATGTATCTCTATCCTTTTGTCTTCAACCACGAATATCTCACACTCCTGAATCCACAAATGTACGTCGTTTTCTTAAATAGATTGAAACGATCATCCAAAACATACAAAAAAATATCAAAATGATGGGCTACTCACGTGAAAAATGGATTGTGCACGCCCGAAAATGAAATCAATTGAGCCTTGAATGTAACAATTATCATAATAATGCCTGCCTCTGTAGTCAAACAGCGTGTTATGGGTGCTATGAAATGCGCAATTGTAGAAAGCCACCATGTCCGCTCCCGCGAGGACTGCCACCGATTGATTTTGGGAGGAAAATGCTACACCAGTGGGAGCATTATTCTACAAAATGCATCAACCAGTAATTTTTGCATCATCATTAGTAGTTAACATAGTTTACAAAATCAAGAACTGTTGTTTTTTTTTATCAAATAAGGGACAGAGACAAATAAACCTTGACGCTGAGACCAAACACAACAACATGCTGAGCTTGAACTTTGAGGGTAGCGGATTCAGTGTTGTCAACAGAGCTCTGAGACCAACTTATCGCTGTTTTTCCTCTTCCATTTCCTCGTAGGAATATGAAAGGTTTCTTTTCTGGTATTGTCACCTTTTCTCTGCAACATTATTCATCAACATTGTTTGCATCGTCATTACTAAAACTACATTCATAATAACAATTTTGTAATAATACCTATAAACACCTCTGCTAACATTGATTATGACCCAATTAGTATTCCCATCAGGGACGGAATTTATTGCAGCTTGAATTGACTTGATTTCCCCATTTTCTCCACTTAAACCAACGTTAATTGTCGTCCGGTTGGTGCCAATCTTTTGTGTCAGCATATTAGCGTCAACAATGGTTGGAGTCGGAGGTGGCGTTCCACCACAGACAACATCGAATGATGAAATGAATGTTATAGCAAGAAGCAAATAAAATGTTCTACCAATTATTGGTTTATCCTGAAAAGATGAATGCATTTTGTTCTAAGAGCCAAAATGAAATTGTTTAAAGTGATGTATGTGAAAATGGAATGACAGGGCCATTCAAAGGATTTGAGATTGAGATGTTGGTTTTCTTTGTTCTTGTTTTTAGATGCTACTGCCATTAGGACAAGAATTCCAGTTAGGGGGTGGCATTTTCAGAGAACTTAGGACTTCCAATAATAATTGTGTGGTTGTTATGATGTCTTCATTTTTTGTCACTACACCTGTTTTTAATCAACATTTCCTGTTTTCATACCTTTGTCTTGAAATGTTGATTAACCTTTAGTTAATTTAAGATTCCTATGATACAACTCATGAAAATTTCTTTATTACTCATATCATGTCAATGAAAGATAATTCAAAATTTTAACAAAGAAGTATATAAAATTTTAAAAATTTAGAATGGACTATTTGGGATTTATCCGTGTTTTGCTGTTGCATGCAAACAAGTGGAGATAACAGTGATCAATCCCCATTGTTGATCGAAGTATTGTAAATGTATTAATCTAACTCTTATATATATATGTGCTGATTTTTATGGATTCCACCATTTTGTCGAGTCCTCAGAGTCCATAATAAAATATCTTGTAAAACGTGTTATTTTGCAAAACATGTCACACAAATAGCATAACTTCAACAAAATCATGCAAATCTCATATATTTACATAACTATGTATGTTCAGCAACCAATATGTTCTCAAACATGAACATGTTCTGTAAACTAAATATGTTTTGTAGAATAATATATTGTTGCAATGTTCTGCTTGTAAAATGTGTGCAATCTACAAGATTTTTAATAGAATAGTGATGTTTGTCGAAAAATAATATGTTTTACAATATTTTAAGCTATATTTTACTTGCAGAAGATATATGGACTCCGAAGACTCCAATTAAAAGTGGACTCCATATAACTTCCCTATATATATATACACACGCTATTCCAAGAAAAACTACCTTAAAATGAAAATTAGAAATTAAAATAAAGAAAAAAATTCTCAATCATGTCGAAAAATAGGAAATATGGTATTCAAATTGATTGTTGAGAGATTTAGAAAAAATACGATATCGGATTTTAAGAAAAACTTGTCGTTTAATGGAAAAATCAATTAAAAAATGGAGAGGAAAAATTAAAATTCTATGTGAAAGAGTATCAGTGGGGTGTGGTGTTTTTAGAGCAACTCCAACATTGTTCCGTGTATTCCTTAAAAATAATATAAATTAATAGGATCCTAGTTATTTAGAGCATCTCCACTCTTAACCTACTTTTTAAAAATAATATAAAAAATTAGCTCCTAGCAAGATAATGTATGTTCATCTTCAACAATAATTTTTAAACTCACTCTTTATATATTACTAGCTTACGACCCGTGTAATACACGAGTCTTGATTAATATTTATATATTTTTATTTATATTTTTTATAATTTTATTAAAATTCTTTATAAATAATAAATACTAAATAATGATTATATAATTATAATTTCAGTGTGCATAATTTTAAGTTAGGTTCAAATAGTATAATTAGTATATGATTGATGAGATCTTATTCACAAATAATATTGTAATAAATATTTGTTGTTGGTAACATTTGAACCTGATAACTTATATGTATTTTTAAAAATAATAATATAAATGTTTGTTGTTGACGGGATTCGAACCTCAGAACTTGTGGAGTGTATTTT
The DNA here is from genome assembly GCF_009905375.1 of Apium graveolens. NCBI lineage: Eukaryota > Viridiplantae > Streptophyta > Magnoliopsida > Apiales > Apiaceae > Apium > Apium graveolens. The sequence continues at coordinate 237,430,077 of NC_133655.1, forward strand.
TTTTTTGTATTTGAATCTAACGGCTCTGATTATTTGATGAAGAATATCCTACGGTCGTGATGGAAATGGATAACCAAAATGAAGGTTAACCGAACTACAAATTATACCTCATTCCAGTTATTATAGTATAGTATAGATTTTATAATTAAAAATATATTGAACTTATAAAAGGACAGAAGAGGGAGACAGAAAAAAAGTGAAGATATTATTTTAATATAAGATATAAGTTAAGAGCTAGGTAAATGCTCTTAGAATTGAGGAGAAAGAAGAAGCTCTTAAAAACTTCCAAGAGTCTCTTGGAGTACAACTTTTAACATCACTCTTTATTTTTAAATTTAAGAGCCTAAATACAACTCATGAAAATTTCTTTATTACTCATATCATGTCAGTGAAAGATAATTCAAAAAAATTAACAAAGAAGTATATAAAATTTTAAATAATTTAGAATGGGCTATTTGGGATTTATCCATGTTTTTCTGTTGCATGCAAACAAGTGGAGATAACAGTGATCAATCCCCATTGTTGATCGATCAAGTATTGAAAATGTATTAATCTAAGTCTTTATATATATATATATAGGCTATTCCAAGAAAAACTCCCTTATAATAAAATTAAAAATTAAAATAATTTTTTTTAATTATATCGAAAAATAGCACATATGATATGTAAATTGATTGTTAGGAGACTTAGAAAAAATACAGTGATGTCGGATTCTAAGAAAAACTTATCGAGAAAATTCAAATTAAAAACGGGAAGGAAAAACTAAAATAATGTGTGAAAGGATATTAGTAGGATGTGGTGTTTTTACGGGGTAATTAGATTAAATTCACCTAATTTTTTTGTATTTTAAATTTGATTTATATTTGATCATTTGCTATATAAGTGTGTGTATGATTGTGTATGGCTAAAACGAGTTCATTTATCCTATTTTAATTTTTAGACACTCAAGAGGGCATGCATGTCATTTTCACATCCTTAGTCGTAGAGGACATAAAAATATAAAATATTGGTTATTTGGTTAAATACTAGTAATAAAATTTATTTGGTTAGATATACTTGTAATAAAATTTATCTACTCCCAAATTATAATAGCACAAAACTTGGCAATAAATAAGTAACAGAAATTTGTTAGATATATTTTGGAGTTAAAATAGTTAATACGGTGACACTTTGTCAATAACTGCACCAAAATTTTATAGGTGTCAAGGAAAATTTTGGAGCTAGATAAATAAGAGAATAAAATAACTTGGCAATTAGCTTGATTGATAAGTAATCGAACTTAAAATGGTTATTTGATACAAGTAAATAGGAGAACTTTGAATAGCATGATCTTCTCATTTTGATTATTTAGTTTAATATACATTAATACAATTCATTTCTCTTATTTATCCTACTCCAAAATTTATCTAGTGACAAAAAAATTAAGCCCATATTTTTGAGCTGCGTTGCGCTGAACTACTCTCGTATTCCTTCTCAGAACTCAAAGGAGAAGAGTATTCTAGGGTCATGTTTGTTTAATGGTATTAAGCAGGGGATATGATTATAATCCTTTAAATTTTTCAATCCCATGTTTGTTTTGTAAAAAATTAGTGAAGAGTTATCCAAGAATTATAATCCTTTAAATTAGCTTATCCCATATTTGTTTTGTTGGAGAAAAGGATAGACCTATAATCCCATCTAATGCTTGGTGGGAGGAGATATTGTTTTATCCCTTCCTACAAGTCATTTTTTAAAAGATTATAATCCCCTCGTTATTATCTCATATAAAACAAACATAGAATTGAAAAATTTAAAGGATTATATTACAATCCCAAGTACTATCCCACAAAACAAACATAAGATAATGTTTTAAATGATTATATTCCAATCCTACACTTAATCCTTCCAAACAAACTTAAGATATGATTATTTAATCCATATGACTAATTTTGATGGGATTAGTTATCCCCGGATTATAATCCCACGAAACAAATATGGCCTTGGAGTTATGACTCATTAGTTAGGTTCTTGAGTTTGAAGAGTCCAGTAATTTGAAACTCGGCTCGAAATAGTCTTGAAAACTTTACTAGTTGAATGATTTATTGATATTTCAACTCGACATATAGTAAAGTAAACAAAATATTGCAAATTTATCATGTTCAAATTAATTACTATCAAGTTGAATTTAGATATTTAAAAAGTTGAAATTTGATTAACTTACTGTTAGAAAGAGGCACATATAGTCGATCTAGAATTTTAAAAGTATTAGAGGAAAATTTAGTAGGATATATATAGTATTACGCTCCTCTTTACTCGAAACCCATTTTTAAATTTTAAAGTGAATAATAAACGTGCATCTTTGAATTATTAATTTACCTTCATATTTTTATAGTAAAATATGAAAATATTGGGGATAATGAGAGTAAAATTTGAGACAGGCGACTAAATCTTTAATACCATGCATGTTAGAAAGAGAGTCTCACTCTCTCACCATTGCTCTAAGACTTTAACACTCATGAATAGTTTAAATCAATAAGACCCCAGTCCTGACTAATCAGGAGATACCATTATATATAAATATTAACACTTGCTGATGACTTGAGAGCAAAATACTAGGCAAATTGTGTTTGGGTTGGTGCAGAGTCATAATCACACTCAAATATTTCAATTAAATAATTTATCTGATACTCAAGTCAATGTCTATCTTCTCTCCTCTGAAATGTGAGGATACGTAGGACTGGGGCATGCATGCATGTTAGCATGAACATAATTAGCTGTGCTGTATCATTATACATTGGTCTATGCAGTAAATATTTTGGTTAAGCTCATCAATATGAACAGCTAGCTATATTTAGATTTTTTAAACAACGTACATTATAATCCATCCTAGCTAGATCAGTTGAGGACGGGCATCGTCGTGTTCTTTCTTTGTATGGAGAGTTATAGAATATTTTAAGGCACTATATGGTGCTAATACTGATGCCAACATGCAGACGCTGAATTACATTGTATTACTACAAATTTACGAGTAGCGGACTTAGTTGCTGATTTACTAGCTATTAACATTAAAGCAAGTCCAACGGTCTCTTAATAGATTCTTTATAAATATTATAAAATATTAATTTTTAATTATTTAAGATATAATTTTGAATTTTAACTCCAACAATATTTATTGTATTCATTCCTTATTATTATAATAATAATAAATTTGAATGAGATATGAAAAAAAGAGAAAGAAAAGAATTAAAAAAAAAGAGAGAAATTAATTTTTTATCAAATAATATTATGGATAATTTGTGATTTCTTAAAGTTAAGGTATGAGAGAAGTATTTTAGTGATAGAAACCGCTAAAATATTTGTTGTATTGTAATTTTATATCATCTTTTTTATATTTAGACTTAGGAGAGTAACCGTGTGACGTGTTGGACCTGCTCTTAATCCATTTATTTAGGACTCATTACCCTCTCTACTTATAGCACATGGTTCAGAAATCATTGCATTCCCCGCAAATCTTCGATGATTTAACCTTGATTGTTGCATATGTATAGTACATATTTATAGGCAATCATTGCATCATACTCCTATTTGTTATTTGGAATTCATTTTCAAAACTAATTTAATTTTAAAAATGATAAAATTACGAAAGATAAGATATTGATGAGTACAAACACAGTTCATTTGTAAAATAATATCGGGGAAATCAATGAAAATAAATGTTCATATTACTATAATCTGGAACTCGTTCGTATCTGGAATTCGAGTTTCTTCATTCTTGGATCTGCTGTAATCACATATGGCACTTGATGAGCCTCGTGTATTGTTTAATACATAAGACTAATTTTTTTAGGAAGAACTTTCTGTAATCAATTAGTCAATCCCTTCAAAGGGAGTTAGACCTATATATTTATAGAGAATCCCGAATGGGCTTTCTCTTTATAATGTGGGCTTCTTGGGCCTATTAATCAAGTGTTACATTATTCTTTCCCTAAGTCTTCTCGGACCCATCTTCATAGGTCCAACATTTGCCCCCCTCATAGTTCATGCAATATCTTTACATTGCGTTTTTCCACTTCTAAACTTTTGTACTTCGATCTTCGGGGTTTCACGTGGGTACCTAAATAAAGTTAGGGTATGGATAGGAATAAAAAACAAAAAACGAAAGGGACACAAAATAATAAAAGATAAGTAATTATAAATTTAGAAAAAATATTGAATATGTGTGCTACTAAAGATGGAATTAAAGAAAAGAGAGATGGATATTTTGCTTTTATTTATTTTTTAGGACATATATATAGCTGCCTGTGTGTTTTTCCTTTTAAAATTTATTTTGAGTTTCATTGCAGATTGGCGGGCTAGACTCTTTGGCTTCCTCCCAGGTTATCAAAAAGGAGTTAACTGCTTTTCCACGTTCTCCGTTCATAATCTCCCCTGTAAGTTTTCTCCTTTCTCTTTTGCAATCATATCTTCTTCCTATTTAGGTTTTCTAGCTGCGTGTGTTCTTCGTAATATTCGTAGTTTGTTAAGTTGAGATGACCGAGTTTCCTTCGTCGCCATCTTCGCGTTCTGCTTCTAATCGAGATCCTGGGAAGGGACCATTAGAGGAGGGTGATGAAGAATCCGCCTTGAATTTGGATAATTTGGAAATTCCAGATTTAGCTCAGTGTGGGTCCTTTGACTTTTTGGCGGGTGATGATTTTTTAAAAGGTATTCCCGATGGTCCTCTTCCCTCTCCTCCACTGAGCCCTCGTACTCTAGATTTTAGGAATAGGGTTGTGGAAGAGAGTCTTCGGTTGGGTAGAGTCGAGTTCGAGGGTAAGTCTAGTTTGAATTATCTCAGCTATTATATTACCAAGGATCCTCCCGTGAGTAAGCTAAAGACCTATATCGATTTGTCTAATGGGTATCGGTATCGGTATCAGGTGCCGACTGAGGATGAAAGAGTTTGGATAATGCCGGAGTTCGGGATGCATGGCATAACTATGATTATGTTCCAGTTTGGTCTTCGGTTGCTGATGCATCCTTTCTTCTTGACGATGTACGAGGCCATCGGGTGCGGGCTTGGTCAGTTGACGCCTAACTCCATTGCTCAGCTTAGCGGATTTGTGGCGTTGTGTTGTGACAAGGGTCGACTTCCGACTCTGAAATTGTTTTTTTCAATATATGGCGTTCGTTACCACGACGGGCAGGTGTACTTCGACTCTCGACATAAGAGGATGAAGATTGTTAGCGTTAGGTCTTCGAATTATGGTTATCATGCCCAGTGGTTGTATGTTGAGGGGCCTGACTTGGTGTTTATGAAGCCAAGTGGAAAGATTGATCAGGGTACGATAGATTACTTAAACAATTTGGAGAAGCATGACACGTCGTATCTAGACGAGTTTCATGGGTCAAGATCGTTATATACCCATTTAGATTTGAAAGATTTTAGCTTTTTGGAAATGCACGACTGTAAGGGGGATTTTCGCTTGTTGTTGTCTTTATCTATTCCCTTTCTATCTTTTTTTTCTTTCTATATATATATATATATATGATGTAGCTGATCTATTTTTATTCCGTGTTTCAGTGGCGGGGGCTTCTTTGAAAAGAATTTTGGACAACGGGGTTCGAGAAGAAATGGACAAAGCTATGATGCTTTTGTTATAGCGTGCTACAACGAAGCCTACTGATGCTACTAAGCCAGGCCCATCTGGTGCCAACCACTCTGTTTCTATAGAGTTGCTTGACGATCAGGGAAATAATGTGGTCAAGGATCATGATAAGGTTGTGTCAGATGTTGTTCCGGATGAGATTAGTCTTCGTAAGCGTCCTCGACGCGAAGAGGATGAAGGGACTGTTGGTGATCAGAATGCTGCGGTTAAAGGTGTGAATAAGACACTGACGCTTGTGGGTAAACGAGTGTTGATGGCGAACACTGTCGACCCCCCATCTAAGAAGGAAGCTGTTAGGGTCGAGATTCAGCCCACCGAACGATGGACAGGTGGATTCACCGTGCCTTTGAGGGCACTTAAGATTTTTAATCTGCCTCAGGATGCAGTGGTGTATGAGGGTCGACGTCGCGATGAACTTGCTGATCAATGCAAGAGTCGGGTTGGATGGGTATGCCTATTTCGTTCTCTTCTTTCTTTCTTTCACTTCCCTTCTTTTCTTTTTTATGTACTTTAATTCGATTATATTAATGTTGCTTTTGCTAGTCGTATTTTATGTATTATTGATTTTTTGCCCCTTATATTTTGACAGTTTCTTGCTGATTTTATGCACATTGTGGAGGAGTATAGGGCTGATGTCGATGGTGAGATTCGTGCGAAGCTTGAGGCTGAAATTACCGCTCTTAAGGGGGAGAAAAAGAAGGCTGGGGCTAGTTTTTCTGAGCTTGAGAAGATAGTGAGTGATTTGGTTAATGCCAACACTGCGCTGTCGAAGAAAGTTGGAGAGACGGAGGTTGTCGAGTAGACGCTCAGCAACAAGGTTCTGGAGCTCGAGGGTCGACTTCGGGAAGTCGAAAATGAGCGCGATGATGAGAGGACTAAGCGTCAGGGTTTGGATCGTCAGGTCGATGGTATGAATGGTTCTTACAAGCTGATAGTGGAGGAAAATGAGAACCTGAAGGTCGAGGTGCAGAAGGGTGTGGAAGAAATTGCTGATGTTTTGGGCGATGGTTATGGTAGATGCATTCGCAGGATGGCGGAGGCTGGTTTTAACGTCGAGGGGCACGCCTTAGAAGATCATCTGAGAGATCTGGCGGCCTCGAAGGGTGGAGACTCATGAAGGCGGGGAATGCCTCATTGGCTGATGTAATAGACTAATTATTGATTATTATGTTCTTGGTTTTTGCGAACTTGATTTTTTGTTTGGATCTGGAAATTTTCTTTCGTATGATGTGTTTGGATTATGTCTTAAGACTATTTGTATATTGCAATCTCTAAAAATACTCCTTAAGACTATTATGACTTAAGACTATTTTTGTTTGGATATGTTATTGCAATTTCTGCTTTAAGTTTGCGAAAAGATTTCTCCTTCTTTTTTTTTTGCATTATGAAAATGAATCATACCTTTATTTCTTGTTTTGACTTAAAGCCGTTTGGAGTAACTTCTGTTTTATCATTACAATCTCTTCTTGTAGTTTGTGAAAAGATTTCTCCTTCTTTCCTTTTTGCATTATGAAAATGAATCATATTTTATTTCTTGTTTTTGACTTGAAGTCGTTTGGAATAATTTATCGTTTTTGTAAAAGATAAAGAAATTTATCGGTACTCTTTGTTTTTCGAAATAAGTTAATAACATTCATTGTCATAAATTAATCACCCCTCGATGGGGTCTCATAATGACCCTCATTGCATCGAGGGTTAGTCTTTGGTATGGCAGTTGTTGCCTCCAGATATCGAACTACATAGAAAAGCAAACTATTGATAGAACTTTTTAAGATGAATTCCATTCCAGGCATTTTTGATAGGCCAGTCATCGAGATGAGAAAGTTCATAGGTCCCCGAGCTCACCACCTTCGACACCCGATAGGGACCTTCCCATGTTGGTTTAAATTTTCCTGAAATGGCGGGTTGTGACGCCACAGAATCTCTGAGGACAAGATCATCTACCTTAAGACACTTGGGTTTGACCTTTTTGTTGAAGTATCTTGCGGTTTTTTCTTGCTGTGCAATCATCCGAATTCGGGATTCCTTCCTTGTTTCTTCAAGTAGGTCATTGTGAAGACGCAAACCCTCAAGTGAGAGAATGAGATCGAATACCTCGATCCGTGGGGAGATTAAGCTTACCTCGACAGGTAGGACAGCGTCCACGCCGTATGCGAGGCGGGATGGGGTTTCTCCTGTTGCGCTTTGAGGAGTTGTCCTATAAGACCATAACACATTTGGGAGTTCATCAACCCAACGGGGTATTTCCTCAATTCTTTTCTTCAGACCTTGCAGAATGGTTCTGTTTGTTACTTCTGAGAGCCCATTAGCTTGGGGATATGCTACAAATGCCTTGATATGTTGGATCTTTAAATCTTCCAGAGACTTCTCGAACTGAGCTCCCACAAACTGTGTGCCCTTATCGGAAACAGAACTCTAGGAACTCCAAAGTGAAAGATGACATGCTCCATAAATAATTCTATCATCTCTTTTTCTCGAATCTTGGAAATGCGCTTTGCCTCGACCCATTTGGTTGCATAATCAACAGCGACTATGATGTATTGGCATTGATTTATGGATTTTGGGAAGGGGCATACAATATCTATTCCCCATTGGAAAAAAGGACACGGGATGAAGACTGAATTTAGCTCGGTCGTGGGTCTACGTCTTACGTTCCAATAGAACTGACATGCTTGGCATTTTTTGACGTAATCTTCACAATCTTTTCGGACTGTGGGCCGGTATAGTCCCTGTTTAATCACTTTAAGGGCTAGGTTATTCCCACCGAGGTGTTCACCGCAGATGTCAGTGTGTATCTCGACAATTGCTTGAAGGGCTTCATCTGGAGCCAAGCAACGGAGCAGTGGTTTGGAAAGAGCACGTCGATATAACAATGAGCCAATAACGCAATAGTTTCTAGCTTTAAATATGAGTGCACGAGCCTCAGCCTTGTGTTCAGGAAGTTTATCGTCGATGATATAGTCGAGGAAAGGTTGACGCCAGTCGAATCTGCTCTGAATTTGAGTGACGAACGTTTCATCAATGGAAGGAATTACTAAGACATCGACGTATATTGTGTTGGGATTAACGGGTAAATTGGATGATGCCAACTTGGCAAGGGAGTCATCTCACTGGTTTTCTTCTCTGACGATATTCGACATCCTCCATGAAGAGAATTTCCTAAGTAGCTCCTGTGTTCGGGCCAGGTATTAGGCTATCCTTTCATTATGTGCCTTGAAGTCACCGCCTATTTGTTTAGAGACTAACTGAGAGTCCCCGAATATGTCGATTACCTCAGCCTCGAGGTTTGCCACGAGCTTCAGTCCTGTGATGAGTGCCTCGTATTCGGCCACGTTATTTGTGGCGGAGAACCCGAATTTGAGTGCTTGTTGGATTTTGAATCCCTCTGGACTGATTAATATTATCCCTGCTCCCCCGGAGTCGGATGTCGAAGATCCATCCACGAATAACAGCCATGGACGTAATTGGTCCTCATCAGGTTTTGGTGCCCTGGTCTTAAACTGGTATTCAACGACAAAATCTGAGAGAACTTGAGCCTTGATCGTCGTTCGAGGCTTATACTCGATGTAGAATTGGTTTAACTCGATAGTCCATGCTGCAAGTCTGCCCATTATATCAGGCTTGTGTAGGATTCTTTCCAGAGGTTGATTCGTGAGGACATGGATCTCCCTTGCGTGAAAGTAGTGTCGTAGTTTCCGGCTTGCAACCACGAGGGCATATACGAGTTTTCAACTTATGGATATCTTGTTTCTGCGTCACGAAGTGAATGACTAATATAGTATATAGGGACGTCTTTTCCTTCATCGACCCGTACCAATATAGCCGCAACTGTTTCATCGGAGGCAGAGAGATATACTCGTAACGACTCGCCAGCTAAGGGCCGAGTGAGGATTGGCGAGTTTGTCAAGAATTTTTTTAACTCAGAGAAATTATTTTCACAGTCGTCGTTCTATTCAAAATGTGAGGATTTGGAAGCTTTCTTCATTGCAGAGAAGAAAGGAATGCACCTTTTTGAAGATTGGGGAATGAACCTTCAAAGCGCAGCTATACATCCGGTTAGCTTTTGTAGATCTTTGACGGATTTTGGATTTTCCATTTCCAAAATTGCCTTTGTCTGAGTTGGGTCTGCCTCGATCCCTTTTTGGGTAACCAAGAATCTTAGGAACTTACCCGCCGTAATACCGAACGAACACTTGGTTGGGTTTAGCCACATATTGTTGGTTCTCGCATTTTCAAATATTTCACGGAGGTCGGACACGTGGTCATAAGAAACCTTTGATTTTATAATCATGTCATTGACATATATCAACATGTTCCTTCCTATTTGCGAGGCGAATATCTTATCCACCATCTGTTGAAATGTGGCCCCCGCATTGGTTAAACCAAAAGGCATTACCCTGTACCCGAAGACTCTCCTGCGTGTGATGAACGCAGTTTGTTGCCAATCTTGTGAATCCATCTTAATTTGATTATACCCGAAAAAGGTGTCCATAAAAGAGAGGAGTTCATTTCCCGCGGTAGCGTCTATGAGCTGGTCGATGTTCGGCAGAGGGTAGAAATCTTTGGGGCACGCCTTATTGACATCATAGTAATCAATGCACATTCTCCACTTTCCGTTGCTTTTCTTGACCAGGACCACATTCGATATCCATGTGGGAAATTGCATTGGTTCAATGAAACCGGCTTCGAGGAGCCTGTCGACCTCTTGGTCGATGGCGGCTCTTTTCTCGGCAGAAAAAATTCGGTGCTTTTATCGTATGGGTCTGATGCTTTTACTGATGTGGATGCTTTTACTGATGTGGAGTGAACGTCGTGCCACGACTTCTGGGATCCCGGGCATATCTCTTGGGTTCCACGCGAAAATGTCAGAAAACTCTCGGATAAGATTCGTGATTTCTCTCTTGAGTACTTCAGGAAGATTTTTGCCAATTCTTGTAGTTTTATCAGGATTTCCTTCGAATACTTCTATATCCTCAGTTTCTTCGGCAGGAGAGCATGAATTACTCATGGATGTATCGACTAGTTCCCTTGGGTCGATATCAAGCACTTGGTTGACCTCTAGATCCTCGTCTGTCTTTTTCCTTGGAGAGATAATGGTTAAATAACATTGTCTAGCTGTTGCTTGATCACCCACCATTTCTCCTATACCAAAGTCTGTAGGGAATTTCATTTTCAAATGGGAGATGGAAGTTATAGCCCGTAGGGCAGTGATCGTCGTTCGGCCCAATATGGCGTTGAAATTAGAGGATGTGCTGATCACATGAAACTTGACCATCTTCCAAATTTGGCACCGAAGGGGAGCCGAAAAGAACCAGCATGTCGACAGTTCCTACCACGTGTACTTAGTTCCCAGTGAACCCATATAACGGGGTTCGAGAATTCTCAGGCGCCGATCGCCGAGGTCCATTCGAGAGCAGGCATGGTGATATACAATACGTCAACGGAGCTGCCGTTATCGACCAACATTTTTTTAACTATATTATTTCCTACTCGAGTAGTGATGACAAGGGCTTCCTGATGGCCCTCGATGAGACCGGGGCAGTAATAGTCGTCTGAGAAGGAAATGATAGGAGAAGGGTTCGCTCGAGGGCGTTTAACTGTCGATGGATTGACATTAAAAAATTCTCGGGCATAAATTTTTCGGGAGTTTTGAGAAAGCCCTCTAGCAGCTATGCCACCAAAGATAACGTCAATTACCCGACCTTCTTCATCTCGTCTGTGACGTCTAGGAGAATCTTCTTGTTGCACATAATGCTAAAGCTACCCTCGGTGAATCTTTCCTTCGATGAGGTTACTGAGTTGAAAATATTATTCAGTCGTATGGCCTGTATCTTCGTGGTAATCACAGTATCTAGAGCTCGGAGGACGACCCGGTTTCATGGGCCTCGGTGGACGATAGTCCGACTCTGTTTTTAGGACCGCTAAAATGGTCATTTTTACAGTGTTAAGCTTGGTGAATTCTTTCACTGGTCCACTGCGGGGCGGCCAATCTCTTTCTCTCCTATCTTGGGGGCGGTCGACCGTACGACTTGGTGGCGACCGGCGGCGCTCTTGACGTTTGTCACACGTGGGATATCGTGGACTGTAGTTGCGGCGTCGTTCGTATCTAGAGGAGCGCTTAGGGGACTAGATGCAACTCACCGCTGTTAGGCATAAAGCATGCGCTAATAATTCACGCAAGTATACGCATTCGCAAGTAATATAGAATGATTTCTAGTTCATTCCCACAAAGACTCAGACTATGTTAGGTCACACACACTGTAGAAGGGGGTTGAATACAGTGTTTAGCACAATCAAATCAAATTAAGAACACAAGTAACTGAACACAAATTTTATCCAACACAATAAACTCTGTTACAATATAGAATTGTCCTCTCTAAGTGATGAACAAATTATCACGAGAGCTGCTAGGGTTACAATGAATAATATTTTCGATAATGATAACACATATAGTGTAAATCCTATGTCTGTGTTTATATACTACACAGTTACAAGATAATGTTCTAATTGATATCGAATACAATTATACTTCCTAATATATATCAATCAGTTATCTTTTCTTCCAAGTATTCTATTCTTCATAGAATTCCTTCTTTATGCATATCTCTTCTTGTATTTGTCTTGATCTTCTTTCCTTTCAATCAGCCGCCTTCCTTATCTAAAAGTCTCCTTAAGTCCTGATATTATCTCCTGATAAATATCTCATGATAACTTAAGTTCTGATATCTTAAGTTCTGACTTCAGTATAAGTACTGATTATCAGTTAAGTACTAATTTGTCCTGTTTAAGTAAGATCTGAAAACTAAACACAAATCATATTAGACATGACATCACAAATATATCTAACAATCTCCCCCAACTTGTAAATTAGCATAATATACAATTTTAACAGATATTTGATGATGTCAAAAATATTAAGTACAAATGCATGAGAATTTGACTAGATAACTACAACTTACAGTCCTTTCGGCTTTACCATCCTTAAGATCTGATATCAGCTTCAGTCTGTATACACTTCAGAATTTAAGCAGTTGTAGATCTTCGACTTGGCTTCAATTTCTGATCTCTTTGATGTCAGGAGTTGTTCTGAGATAGTTCTTCAAAAGACATCTCTCAGCATATTCAAGTTCATTGACCATCCTCCTTTTAGCATTTTTCAATTCAGCTGTATCTTCACCAGTTTGAGAAAAATAGCAGCCCTGAGATCATTTATTTTAGCTTTCCTTATGTCCTGATCAAGTCTGATCAGATATGCTTTGTCATACTCTAGATTGAATTCCACAGCCTTATAACCCAGAAAAGTAGTTATGATCTTAGCAGTATTAGGCTTCATTTCAATAATATCACCTTTGTGATCTCTGTACTTGGGAAAGTATGGGCTGTCAGACTTTACAAGGTAAAGCTTCTTCTGTCTTTGAATTTGTGACTTTAAATAACCTGTAGCACCATCTATTAATCTATTTTTCACGTGAAGTAGGAATAGAACATGTTCCAGTTCTTCAAAATACTTCAGTGGAATAGCATTCTGCCTGATATGGAATACCCTTCCATCTGTCATAAAATATAACAAGATATGTTCTTTCAAAACAGAATGGTAAACCATTTATACAGATTCAAGTTGATTCAATCTTTCAGGAGTTGCTCCTACTCCTGGTTCACTTAAGGAAGTTGGATCATTGGTAGTGTTGTGTATTCTCCTTTCATCAGAACTACCCAATCCAGATTTATCTCTTACTTCCTTTCCTGTAACAACTCTTGCTTCAAAACCACTTGATGTAGTCTTCAAAGGTTGAGTCTGTTGAGCTTTGGTGAATCCTGGTAGGAGTATCTTTGAAGGTTTAACATGAGTAATGTCAGAGGTTTCCTTTTCCTTAACTTCTAATATCAAGTCTACTTGAGCTATGTCAGAGGTTGCTTGCTTCACTGTCATATCAAAACTTACTACATCTTGACTCTGAACAACATGAGCCATGTCAGAGGTTGTTTGAGAAATATTCTTTTTCATCAGAGTAAGACTAGCATCTTCTTCATCAATTATTTCTTCATCCATGACTGGCATATAAACCTTTACAGGTTCATCAACTTTTTCTTTGCCCTTGGACCTTGGATCTACTTCCACTTGTGATTTAGCTTTGGTTGCCTCAGAATTTGTTCTTTTATTTATCACAATACACTTAAGCCTTGGAAGTTTCTTTTCAACAACAGAAGCTTTAGCTTTTGTCTTGACACTTTCTCCTTTGAGTCTAGCTTCTTTTTCCTTTAGACTCTCAAAGTCCATTCCTGTATTTTCTTTAAGAAATAATTTCTTTGAAATTTCTTCATCAAGTTCCAGATGTTCACCAGAACTTATCCTTTTACCAGTATCAGAACTTATTCTTCTCCCAGTATCAGAACTTGTTCCTTGAATTTTATTCACCTTGGCATGAGTTGTTGAGTGTTGACCTTGAAGGTGCCTAGTACTCAATGCAGTAACTCTCAGCTGTGCCTTGAAATCATCATTTATCAGCGTTTCATCAGCTTTTGCCAGATGCTCAGCAAGAATCTTTTCAGAAGGAACAAAACTAACTGTGTTCTATTTCTTAGTCCACTCCTTTCCTCTAGGAGTTTCACTCCAAGGTACTGGTGCATCCCCTCTAACAAACTTCTTGACTAAAACAGCTTTGTATGGAGCTTATTGAGGTACATGTCCTGATGGACCAGCTGCATCAGCATCTAGATTAGTAGCAGCTTCACCAGTAGTTTCAGCATTATCAGCATCAAAACTTATAGATCCAACAGTATCGGCATCCTCTGATAGAATAGCAGTATGTGAGGCAATAGAGGCTTCAACATCATCCTCTAAATTCTGATCTGCATCTAAGTTCCGATCAACAGCCAAATCTTGATGCCTACCTAAAATCTGATTCTCATTATCCAGATTCAGAATTGGTGTAGTTGGAACATCTTCATTGAAATCAGCATCTTGAATTGGTGTTGTTGGTGGAGTGAGTTGAGTTGGTGGAGCTTCCAAGTATAGAACCTCAGGAACAATCAAGTTATGAATTTCAATTTCATTACTTGTACCTGGGTCTTCAGTATGTACTTGTTCAATTATAGGTGACACAGGAGGTGTCGGCACTTTGTCTTGAATAGTTTCTGGTTGTGCAGAAGGAAGTGATTCAATAACAATTGGTTCTGTTGGGATCAGAGATTCCTGACCCCCTTCCTTAGCTGCTTCCTCATCTTCTGAATCTGACTCAACTGTGTCCCTGTGAGCTCTTTGCTTTTTCATTTTCTTCAAGGGTGGAGACAGTGTAGGAGCTTTATCATCAGGATTTAGCTTTCTAAGCCTTTTGAGAGGCCTAGAAGTCCCCCAGTTACAGTATCTTTATGAGAAGAGACCTTCTCAGCTTCTACAACAACAGGTTCTGATATGGAAACCTGTTCCTCAGTATCTGAATAATCTCTCATAATCATTCTCCTCCTCTTCTGCTGAGACTGAGGTACATTCTTTGTCCTCTTTGGTCTTGAAGATGAAGGCTTCACTGGATGTGCTGATGGTTGTGGTTCTGAAGTTTGAGGTGGTTGTGTAGAGGTGGTAGGTGCTGATGGTTGAGGTTCTGATGGTTGGACATCAGGATATAGTTCAGTGTATTTAACTGGATCATAGGTTACTAAGGCTTGTTTGACAGATAAAGGAATTTGGAGGGGTCTTAACACAACCTTCTTATTATCAGTAGATAATAAGTCATTAAAAGCTCTTTTAGCTAGTCTGAATGATGGAATTAATTCACTAGCTGATTGGGGCTTATCATCACAACAAAAACTATAAATAAGCTGACAGAATCTAGCAAGGTAAACAGTATTTCTGTCTTCTGTCATTCTATCCCCACTGAAACCTAAGACAAGACTTGCATAATCAAAATTAGTTTGGTTAATGAGAGCATACCCGATTTGTTGGCTGAATATGGGGATTGCATCGAAATTAGAACATTTATTTGTAAAAGCCTTGGTTATGCAGTCAAAGAAGAAACTACATTCCCTCCTTATGTAAGATCTCTTCAACTGACCCAGCTTTGCCAATGTCCTCTCATACTCAAGACTGGCCATCATGTTTTGAAGAACTGGCTCCTCAACATTAGAAAAACAAAGTTCTCAGGCAGCTGCAGTGCTTGTCGAACCGTGGCCAATGTCACGACATGCTCATCCTCCCCTGATGAAAAAATAATACTTGGGGACCCTTAAGCACCACCATCATCATATACTTCGCTTCTCCAGAACTCCAGCACTTGAGTACCAGAGACGGCATCATGTTGGGTCAAAGCGTACCCAATATCAAAACTAGTAAGAAAGTCCTGAAAGAAGTGAAGTTCTGATGGGGCTTCACCCTTGCTAAGAATATCGGAGAAGTTATTAGGAACAAACTTAGCCCCATTGAAAATTACGTCCTTTGGTGCCATCTCTGTAAGAAATTAAGTGAGTAAGAGAATGTTTGCAAAGTGTTTGTGAAAAGTCCTGAGAGAAAAACAACTTCAGAAAATAAGAGAGAGAGAGAGAGAGAGAGAAGGTAAAAGAGATTTAGAATAGAAAAGTAAGTAAAAGATTAGAAAATCTTTTATCTCTCATATATACACTCTCTCCACTCAACAGTTGTATTTTTTTTAAGGCATGGGATACACTTTACACCTGGCACCATGTGAACAGTCAATAAACGGTTAGAGCAGAAGTTAATGGACACGTAAAATAAGCAATAATTACCGTGCACATGCAGTTTTTGAGGACATACACGTTAACCACTAACCCATAATGATAATGACTGATTTATCTCACATAAACCAATATTCTGTAAAAATATGACCGTTCAAGTAATGACAAAAAATAAACCAAGTAAATAAATATTGCCACGTCAGTATCAGAACTTGATTATTATCAGAATTTAAAAGTCATCAGAATATGGATCCTTTACTCGAAAAGTGAATTTTTATTCCTGTAATTCTTCACACAAATACTGATATGGGTTCAACAGAACTTAATCATCAGAACTTCCATCAGAACTTGTCCTCATAATTTATGCAACTGACACTTAAACTGTTCATCTAAAACAACATTTATCACCACAGTAATTTTCCTCATTCACATGGAGTGTATGTGTGTGTAGTAAGCTAAATATCAGACAAAGAGTAAAGTCTTATTCACTTCAGTACATCTTAAAAATAAGACATAACTAAGAACTTTGCTCAAAATCTATCATTATTCTGAAGTCTACTATAGAATGAGTTCATGCATGAGTCCACCTCAACTGTTTTGTGCTCATTTTATGCATCTTTTGAAATTTCTTTTTACAGTGGCTTCTCAGTTTAAGTGAGTCATAACTGCTTATCAGAATTTATGTTGTTATCAGAGTATTTCTCCCGTAATCAGAGAATGTGAAAAGTCACCAAGAAAATTATATTATGCTTTTCTAATGCATATTACTTAATACTAGCAATGCACTTGGGTCGTCCCTTCCACATTTTTACTCTAGATCTCAAAGGAGTACTTGATATTTATTTCTTTTCTTTTCTTTTTCTTTTGATAAGTGAGGCTTATAAGCACTTAGTACATCCATCAGATTTACTAACATCAAAACTTAACAGATAAGAAGCACTATTCTAGTTTTTGACTTAGTAATAAGATACACAAAGTAAAATTTAACTAAGCTCAATATCAGAATTTGCTTGTGTCAAAAGATTTCCACATAAACAATTACTTCAAACATGAGATCTTTAGTATTTAAAGACTACTAGGTCAGCATCTAGCACAGTTATCCTCATTGGATTGAATAGTCACAGAAACATTCATATCACTATCAGAGTTTAGAAATTCACATCAGACAACAATCAACACTTAAGCAAATTTCAATTTAAGCACAGAATACACAAAGATAGTAATATCTGTAAGTACTGATCATAAAGTATGATGTATCAGAACATAAACTAGGCAGATTTAGAGAAAGAATCTGAAACCATTCTAAGTTCATTTACCAATCTTATAAAAGTAGCTTCACATAGTGGTTTTGTGAAGATATCTACTAGTTATTGATCTGTTGGAACAAAATGCAATTCCACTGTACCTTCATCCACATGTTCCCTTATGAAGTGGTACCTAATACGGATGTGCTTTATCATTGAGTGTTGAACTGGATTACCTGTCATAGCAATAACACTTTGATTATCACAGTAAATAGGGATTTTAGAAAATTCTAACCCATAATCCAGCAACTGATTCTTCATCCAAAGAATCTGTGCACAACAGCTTCCTGCAGCAATGTATTCTGCTTCTGCAGTTGATGTGGAAATTGACTTCTGTTTCTTGCTAAACCAAGAAACCAATTTGCCTCCAAGAAATTAGCAGCTTCCACTTGTGATTTTCCTGTCAATTTTGCATCCTGCAAAATCTGCATCTGAGTAACCTATTAGCTTAAAGTCTGATTCTCTAGGATTCCACAATCCCAGATCAGCTGTACCCTTAAGGTACTTGAAAATTCTTTTCACAGCTGTTAAGTGAGGTTCTCTTGGATCTGCTTGAAATCTTGCACAAAGACAGGTAACATACATGATATCAGGTCTACTTGCAGTTAGATAGAGTAGTGAGCCAATCATACCTCTGTAATCACTAATATCTACTGATGTAACAGTATCCTTATCCAATTTTGTTACAGTGGCCATAAGAGTGGATGCACTTGAACAATCTTGCATTCCAAATTTCTTCAACAAATTTCTGGTGTACTTAGATTGACAAATAAAAGTTCCTTCTTCATTCTGCTTGACTTGAAGGCCCAGAAAATAGCTAAGTTCTCCCATCATACTCATTTGATATCTTGACTACATTAGCTTGGCAAACTTCTTACAAAGTCTGTCATTTGTAGAACCAAAAATGATATCATCAACATATATCTGCACCAAAAGTAAGTCATTTCCATGGTTGAGATAGAATAAAGTTTTGTCAATTGTCCCTCTGTTAAATCCACTTTCCAGAAGAAACTGAGCTAATGTCTCATACCATGCTCTTGGAGCTTGCTTAAGGCCATAAAGTGCTTTATCAAGCCTGTAGACATGATTAGGAAATTTGGGATCTACAAAATTTAGAGGTTGTTCAACATATACTTCCTCTTCCAATTCTCCATTAAGAAAAGCACATTTTACATCCATTTGAAAGACTGTAAACTTTTTATGAGTAGCATAAGCCAAAAATATCCTTATGGCTTCCAATCTAGAAACTGGTGCAAATGTTTCATCATAATCAATTCCCTCATGTTGAGAGTATCCTTTTGCAACCAGCCTTGCTTTATTCCTTGTAATTATGCCATCACTATCAGTTTTGTTTCTGAAAACCCACTTTGTACCAACAACAGATCTGTTCTTTGGTCTTGGCATTAGGGTCCAGACTTTATTTCTTTCAAATTCATTTAACTCTTCCTGCATTGCTTGCACCCAATCAGCATCTTGAAGAGTTTCTTCCACTTTCTTTGGTTCAGTATGAGATAGAAAAGAATGATAGATACATTCATTTGATATAGCTGTTCTAGTTCTAACACCTGCATCAGGATTTCCAATAATTAAGTCAGGTATATGTGCTTTAGTCCACTTCCTTGCAGATGGAAGGTTATCTCTAGAACTGGATGCTCCCCCATGATCCATGCTGTCTCCATCAACATTTTCTGATGCTCCCCCTGAAATTATGCTCTCTGAGTTGGATCATTCAGAATTTGAGTTTCCAGAAATATCAGAACATGAGTTTCCAGAATTATCAGAACTTGGCCCATCAGAACTTGAAGAGCCTGTTGTAGATTCTGATGCTTCTTGGGATGTGGTTGGATCTTCAGTATGCCCCCCCTGCACAGGTGCATTATCCTTTGGCGTAGTCACCACAGTTTCAATAACATCATAGTTTAATCCATCAGAGTTTGAAGTATCAGGATTTAGACTGTCAGGATTTACAGAATCAGAATTTAAAACTTCATTTTCTAATCTCAGCTGATCATGATCATTGAAATCTTCAATTCCAGTAATCTTCTTATCATCAAAAGAGACAGTGATAGATTCCATTACAACCCTTGTTCTTAAATTATAGACTCTGAAGGCTTTTGTGGAAAGTGGATATCCAACAAAAATTCCTTCATCAGCTTTTAGATCAAATTTGGATATCTGTGCAGGATGAGTCTTAAGAACAAAACACTTGCATCCAAATATATGAAAATACTTCAGATTTGGCTTCTTTTTCTTCACCATCTCATATGGTGTCTTTCCATGCTTGTTGATAAGTGTTGCATTCTGAGTAAAACAAGCAGTCTGCACAGCTTCAGCCCAAAAATAGGTTGGTAACTTTGCTTTATCAAGCATAGTTCGTCCAGCTTCAATAAGAGTTCTATTCTTTCTTTCAACAACTCCATTTTGTTGTGGATTTCCAGGAGCAGAGAATTCCTGCTTTATCCCATGGTCTTTGCAGAACTCTTCCATAATCAAATTTTTGAACTTAGTGCCATTATCACTCCTTATAATTTTCACAGTCTTTGACCAATTTATCCATATATTTGACATGATCAATCAAGATAGATGCAGTTTCACTTTTAGTGTGCAAGTAATACACCCATGTGTATCTGGTGAACTCATCCACTATGACCATAGCATATTTCTTCTTTGCAATAGACATGACATTCACTGGACCAAATAGATCAACATGTAGTAGTGATAAGGCTCAAGAATTGAAGATTCAGTCTTGCTCTTGAATGAAGATTTTCTCTGTTTTGCCTTCTGACATGAATCACAAAGGCCATCAGGAGCAAATACTGATTTTGGCAGTCCTCTCACAAGATCTTTCTTGACTAGTTCATTTATATTGTTGAAATTTAAATGAGAGAGTTTTTTGTGCCAATTCCAGCTTTCTTCAATTGATGCTCTACTTAACAGACAGATTACAGAACCATCAGTACTTGTTGAAAGCTTGGCTTCATAAATGTTACCATTCCTGTATCCTTTCAGAACAACTTTGCCTGTAGATTTGCTTAGACCTTCACAGTGTTCTTCAAAGAAATCCACATGATAACCTCTGTCACAGATTTGACTAACACTCAGCAAATTATGTTTAAGTCCTGAGACTAGAGCTACTTTTTCAATGATGACATTCCCAAGATTGATATTGCCATATCCCAGAGTTTTTCCCATGTTGCCATCTCCATAAGAAACCCCCGGGCCAGCTTTCTCTACAAAGTCTGATAGCAGGGCTTTATTTCCAGTCATATGTTCTGAACAACCACTGTCCAGAACTAGGATGTTTTTCCTGTTGTCCTGCAATCACAAAGACCACTAATGATTAGTTTTAAGGACCCAGACTTGCTTGGATCATTTGGCCTTATTAAGTTTGTTAACATTTGCAGCGGATTTAGCATCAGAGTTTATGTTAACAGTTTTCTTATCTGAATTTACATTATCAGACTTTGCATCAGAACTTAAACTAGAAGGAATAATGCTAACTTTCTTTAAGGAAGGTTTTATTTGATAATAATCATAGTACAAACTATGATATTCCTTACAAGTATAAATGGAATGCCATAAACTACCACAATGAAAACAAGGATTTTGTGGCCTATATCTAACAGACTGACTCTTAACTCCTGATTTTGAAGGTAAGGATTTCATGTTCTTATTCTTCCTGCAAAAAGAAGCCAGATGGTTAGAGTTTCCACAGTTATAACATTTCTTTATAGGAGCATTAAGAACAGCCTTATAATCATTGCTTTTATTCACACCTTCCTTTCCATTCCTATTTTTCCTAGGTGGCTTTACCTTGTTTACATTCTTAACATCTTTCAGCTTATGCTTAAGCTGTTTCTTTGTCATTAAGCCTATGTTAACTTCAGTTGGCTTATCCTGTTTTGGTTTGTCAGAAGTTAATTTCTCTTTAACCTCTGATTTACCAATATCAGACTTTACAGCTACAAACTTAACAGGATTTACCTTTGGCTTTTATTTAACAACTATAGGCTCAATTTCTACAGTTCCCTTATCATTCTTATCATCTCTATAACCTAAGCCCTCTTTCCAGTTTCCACTACTTAACAAATTCTGAGTTGTTCTTCCAGAGTTAGTCCAAGTTCTGATAATCTCTCTTGAAAGGAATATGTCCTAAGTCCAATCATGTATTAGGATTTAGGAATAACTCTTTATGTAATCTGTTTTGATTTCATTGATTTTAATAAAAGACTTGTTTTGTTTTTATTACGGGCTCTATCTATTTAAGTGTTTAAATAAGATATACCATAGTTTAGAGTAAAGCTTTTTATGGATTATGATGAGATCATAATAGTGAGACCTAAAAGATGATAACTCTAAACTTAAATAGTTCCTGGTCGTAGGATTACTAACTGGTAATTAATAATCCGTAAAGATCGGTACATACTATGCTTGCTTCATTATGAAGGATGTCTGTTCTCATAGACATTTGTGTGGTGGCACTATAGCTAGTATGTAGGTGCTTATTATGGAATAAGTTTACTGAACATGACTCGCACAGCTGAACAACTGATGGAGTTCACTCACGTGTCAGCAGTTGTTCACATAGTGATAGTTGTACAAGTATCCTTAGACTTGAGGTCATCATAGTCATCTTGTGTACACTGAACTATGCTTTGGTTTAGTTCTTAGTCTCCAGGTACAATTATTAGGGTTCTACTGGGTATAGGAATTTGTACACGAAGATAGTTATGATCAATAAAGGATCTACCCCTTCCAGTGAAAGAAGCGAATGTTCAAGGCTGATCCACTTATGCTAGTTCAGGAATCTCTGGCCAGAGTAAATGAAATTAGAAAGGAGTTTCTAATTTGCATAGAACTACGGATAGTAAATGGTAAGCAAGTGATTAAATTAGATAGGCTTGACACGAGATCCATGCCTTGTATTTAATCAGGACATTGTAGGGTAGAAGGAGTTTATTGTACGGTAACTATTCACTGAATACGTTCTTGGTATTCTAAGCAGTGAATTCATATTATCCGGATAGTCGCGATATGCTGAGAAGTATCCCTCACGATGTAGAATGAATGTGATTAATTAATTAATCATATTTAATAAATTAGAGAATTTATATAAATAATGATAAAATAGTTTTATTATTATTTATTTCTACTACCGGCTTAATATTGAACCTACAGGGTCACACCATAAAAAGAGAATGATTTATTGATGGAGGAATTAATTAATAATGGCTAATAATTATTTATTTGTGAAATAAATAATTAATTGGCAAATTTAATAATTGATTAAATGAGATTTAATTGATTATAAATTAATTAAGAAAAGTTCTTAATATTCTCATTTCTAAGTAATGAGAATAATAAATGGAATAATAATAATAATATTTATGGGAAAATTTCAGCTGAAAAATTTTGCCTATAAATACACTATTATAGACCCTATTTTTAAAGGAACCCCAAAAACCCAAAAAGTTCGGAAAACCCAATTCTCTCCACCTCCTTCCTCCTCCTTAACATCGTTTTCTTGGTGGATACCGGTGGAGTGCTTCACACTTGAGGAGCAACTGCTAAGGATCTCTGATCGTTGTCTCCGAATTATTTTAAAGGTTAGATTCGATCCCCTCGAATTTTTATTCATGATCTGTATGCTTTTATTTGGATTTTATGTGTGTAAAAGTGTTTTGCCATGCCCCGCTGCGATTAAAAATCCAACATCTCTTTCCTTTTTTAACTCAGTTTTTAGAGATTCATTCATTTTAAGTACATCATCCCTAACATAAAAGGCATCATCTCTATCTTTCTGAGTTTGATGGAACATGACTAACTCTTTTTCTAAATAATCATTCCTTTTTTTATTAGCAAGATTTTCAGAAGTTAATCTTTCACATGTTAAAGTTTGATCTCTATAACTAATGAACATGGTTTTAAGATATCTTCTCAACTCAGTAATATCATCAGTATGAAAGGCATGAGTAGTTTGAGGTACCTTTAACTCAGCAGCATCAGAACTGCTATCAGCATTTGCCATCAAGACATAGTTCACCTCACTTTCAGAATCTGAATTGTCTGTCCAACTTTTCTTCTTTGTGACAAGTGTCTTGCCTTTGTCACTCTTCACTTTCTTGCAATCATGAGATATGTGGCCTTTCTCACCACAGTTGTAGCATTTGACATTTGAGTAATCTCCTCTGTCAGACTTTCCTCCTTTGCCTTCAGATTTTCTGAAACCTTTCTTATCAGAACTTGCACCTTTCCTGGAAAATTTCTTTCCCTTTCTGAATTTCCTATATGCAATCCTTGTGATTCCTTTCACCATAAGAGCACACAGCTTCATCATCTCTTCATCAGGATCCATCTCTGGTAAGCTTTCAGTTTATGAGTCATCATCACTATCAGAACTTGATAACTCAGTATCAGACTTTGTGATGAGAGCTTTTCCCTTGCATTTTCTTGAGGCAGCTACTTTGGGGACATCCTCCTCAGCCTTAAGAGAAACTGTCCTTGACTTCCTTCCATTCCTCTTGCTTTTTTGTTCTATCTCAAGTTCATGAGTCTTGAGCATCCCATAAATTTTATCAAGAGTAGTTTCATCAAGAGCATAGTTGTCTCTTATAGTTGTGGCTTTCAAATCCCAACTTTCAGGAAGAGCTAAAAGGAATTTGAGATTAGTATCTTCAAGATCATATTCCTTATCCACCAGTGACAGATCATTCAAGAGTTTTACAAATCTATCATATAAACCAGTCAATGACTCATCAGGTCTTGAGTCAAAGTGCTCATACTCTTGAGTGAGTATAGTCTTCCTGTTCTTCTTAATTGAATCAGTTCCCTGGCATCTTGTCTCCAAGGCATCCCATATCTCCTTTGCAGTCTTGCATTTGATTACCCTGTTTGACATGACATTATCAATGGCACTATGCAGCAAATGTCGTACCTTTGCATCCTTAGCAATAGATGAGATATCTTCAGCTATATATTCACTTTTCTCCTTTGGTACCGTCTGTGCTGGCTGATCTGCAACTACAACATAGAGCTTGGTTGGCTTATGTGATCTTTCATTGATTCTGTCAAGGTATTCTGGATCTGTAGCTTCCAGAAACATAGACATCCTCACCCTCCATATGGGATATTCAGATGGTTTCGGTATGGGAACCCTAATAGTCTCATATCGATTATGGATTTGAGTCTTTGGAGGTTTTTCAGTTTTGGTGGGCTTGGTTGGAGTTTGTGTTTCTTCAGGCATGATTGATTTTGGATCTTAAACTGTTTGTGTGTTAACAGATAGCTCTGTACCACTTGTTAGGTCATACACACTGTAGAAGGGGGTTGAATACAGTGTTTAGCACAATCAAATCGAATTAAGAACACAAGTAACTGAACACAGATTTTATTCAACACAATAAACTCTGTTACAATATGGAACTGTCCTCTCTCAGTGATGAACAAATTATCACGATAGCTGCTAGGGTTATAATGAATAATATTTTCGATAATGATAACATATATAGTGTAAACCCTATGTCTGTGTTTATATACTACACAGTTACAAGATAATGTTCTATTTGATATCGAATACAATTCTGCTTCCTAATATATATCAATCAGTTATCTTTTCTTCCAAGTATTCTATTCTTCATAGAATTCCCTCTTCATGCATATCTCTTCTTGTATTTGTCTTGATCTTCTTTCCTTTCAATCAGCCGCCTTCCTTATCTGAAAGTCTCCTTAAGTCCTGATATTATCTCCTGATAAATATCTCCTGATAACTTAAGTTCTGATAACTTAAGTTCTGATATCTTAAGTTCTGACTTCAGTATAAGTACTGATTTTCAGTTAAGTACTGATTTGTCATGTTTAAGTAAGATCTGAAAACTAAACACAAATTATATTAGACATGACATCACAAATATATCTAACAGACTAATTATATTTAATTAACACTTACTCATCAATGTATGATTACTTCTCAATGTCAAGACAATAACACTTAAGGTTGATTTACTATTTATTAACTACTATTAACTACGAGAATTACAGACTTAAATTAACACTTGAATTAACAATATTAAACACACATGAGATCATAACTTCATTACTACTTCATTCAATAGTTATTGTTATTACCCTTAGCATGAATTATGATGATATTAATCGAACAACACGAAACTGATAAAAGCCAACTTTCGTTGCACAAGTACCATTCTACCAAGCATCCATAATTAAGATAGAAGTTGAATAGGCATCAATTATGTTAAGACCCTATATGTCTACAGAATTTGACAACATAACGATTTAAGCGCAAGTTATTCATTATGATTACACAGGGCATGTAAAACGGTTAGAGTTACCCACTAATCATGCATACAATACATGAACATATGCTAGCATGGCAAGTTCTAAATTTCAAGATTCAATATCACTTTACAAGAGATTAACAGGTTATCTTATATGTTCGCGACGCACATAAGACGAATAAGCACAACCTATGCTAGATATCATATAATCATCACATACCAAGGTATTAAACAATTAACTAAAGAAATCCATAGTAAATCCGCTACGACCCCATGATCACGATTAGCCCATGATAGAACTCATCGTCACCATGGGTTCATACGAAAACATGATAATCACACAACGATATAAACTAATAAAAATACTTATAAAAACCAGAGTACGTCAAAAGAGTATTAAGGTTCAAAGTAAAGAAAACTAGCATCCACTGTTACAACGAATAAAAGAATCACAAGATAACGTATGCTTCCTCTTCTTCATTGTGGTGTGCTAAAAGGTCTTCTTAATCTTCTCTCCTTGCACCTTGCTTGATTGATACTTGTTGCTTGTTATTGTGAAACGTCTCCCAAGATTACTTATATAGAAGTCCACAAGAAACAGCACCGTCAGAAGCCCAGTAGAACTCAAATTAGAAAATCCAGATTCTAAAATTACGACCCCAGGCGGCCGCCTCAGTTCTTAGGCGGGCGCCTGCATCTCCAGGCGGTCGCCTCACATCCCAGGCGGGCGCCTGCACAGCTTCTGGAAAAATCCACTTTCTGCTCCTGTTTTTGCTGATTTCTTCGCGCAACTCCCCGCAACTGATTCCAAGTACTTCCCTAGGCTTATTATGATGAAATCTCCCTATTTACACAAGTTATACCCTGAAATGCAAAGACACTAGAAAAATGCATCAAATACACAAAATACTTGATTTCAAGACATCAATTCAAGCCATTATAAGACATTCTAAGTGGTATAAAATGCCACTTATCAACCGCCTTTGGAGCATCATGCGCTGTTCTATGATTTGAAATGTTGCTTGCAAGGTTTTTGGTCTTTTCTCAAAGATTTCTTCTAGGAGCAATTCATGGAGGGATTTATCAATACCTGCTGTCAGGAAATTGACTGCCATTTGTTCAATTAGATCTGGAATCTCTGCTATTTCTTCTCTGAATCGGGTTAGGAAGCTTCATAGACTTTCTCCTGAACGCTGGTGCATTGTCATTAGGGAAGCTGTGACTTTTATTCCTTTGTAGTTACTGGAGAATCGAGCTTGGAACTTGCTCTTTAAGGTTGTCCATAAGTCGATTGATCGAGGGGGCAGATTGCTATACCATCAAAGGGCTGTGCTTTGAAGGCAAGTGGAGAAAAACTGACAACGGGCGATTTTTGAGTGGCCGAAGAAGGCCATACGCCCGTCGAAGGTGTTGAGAAATGCTAACGGTTCTAAAGATCCGTCAAAATGATCGAGGGCATGAGTTTTCAACGTCCTGTCGATGCGTGCTTTCTCGAAGACCAACGACAAGGAGCTCTCGGAGACAGTTTCAAATCCCGACTGATTTCTCATTATGGTGCACATCTTGGCAAACTCTTCATGGAAAATAGACTCTGTGGACTCAGTTCGCTGGGGAACATCGGCTGTCGATACCGTGCGATGTCGATGCTCGCGCGGCTGTGAGTACGTCGATTCTGCTGATGGATCATATTCGTATTCAACATCATCATCTTCATCATAGAGTTCTTCATCTTGCTCTTGATTTCTAATCGACGCTTGGTGAAGTTCCCGACGAAGGCGATGGATTTCCCTTTGTCGTTTGAGCTTAGCTTGGAGCATTGCAGTCTCGCGCTCGGGAAGCTCGAGCTCTTCATCAGAAGGAGATAAGTCTTCTGGACCTTCATCATTTTGGGCTTTCAACCTTTCGACCTCCTCGAGATGGAGACGCATATCGTTTAAAGCACCTTTTTGCCCTTGGCTGTTTGAATTCTCAATCGCTGGTCAGATTTAAATTTTCTCTTCTTATCCCGGCGATCTGAGTTCGTTAAGTTTAACGGCTGATCTTTTGAAGCTCCTTCCGGGGGAGGAAACAAACATTTCGGCTTCAAAGTCGATTGTTTGGGTTGCTCTTGGTCACCACGATCTTTAAGGTCGGTGGCGATCCCTGCCGTTTGCTCCTTCACCTGAGTTGGTCCAGTGATTTCAGGATTAATCTCTTCTACAATCATTTCTTGGTTGGATTCTTAGAAAAAAGACCCATCCTTCTAGCGCCAAATGATGAGCCTCGTATATTGTTTAACACATAAGACTAATCTTTTTAGGAGGAACTTTCTTTAATCAATTAGCCAACCCCTTCAAATGGGGTTAGACCTATATATTTATAGGGAATCCCAAATGAGTTTTCTCTTTACAATGTGAGCTTCTTGGGCCTATTAATCAAATGTTACATTATTCTTTCCCTAAGTCTTCTCGGGCCCATCTTTGTAGGTCCAACAACACTGTAACATGTCAGATTCGTTTTTTGTCAGGGTCATTAATATATATGAGGTGTTCAAAGATTGTTTTGATTAGGATTCTCAATTTTTTGAACCAAAGAAGTATAAACCGTTTTTAAAAACACAAAATCAAATCAAATTAGTTAAATGCCAAGATCAAACCAATTGGTTCGATTTTGAACAGGTTTGAACTCAAGCATTTACTGTAACTTTATTTTTATTAAACTTACAACAAAACGGTTATTTAAGAAAATGTAACATAAAACTTATTATACATTAGTATTATATATTACATATAAATACTATTATTTAGTTTACATAAGACATTCATATGCCTTAATTTAATTTAAATAAATACATACATGTTAGTAAAAATACAACATATTAATAATTAACTCAAGATTTTATTTATAAAATAATTTGATATTTTTATTATAATAAACACACTCACATACACAAATCATAATTTATAATTATATACTAAAACTTTTATATATTATTATATAACAATCTGATTTGGTTTAAACGATTTTATAATATTATAAACCACAATCAAATCATTTGTGTATAAACAATGCGGTTAACCGAACAATTACTAATGACTTTAATGATTTCGGTTTTTCTTAATTCGGATGTCGGATTTTTTTAAACACCACGCCACTGGTAATATAGGATTTGTTAGGTCACATGACCGTGTTTTGCATTACTCAAGCAATCTTTTTTTTGACAAAAAGAAGCTGCCGAGTGCCGATTAGGCTCTCTTGGGTGTTGCTTAAAAATTACCCTATTATTAGAAAAGTGTTGGTAAAAATAAAAATCAGATTATTATTTAGTAATATTTTTTATTTGTATAATTTTTTGATATAAATTATTAAAATAATAATATTTTTAGTGAGTTTTAATAGTGAAATCAACAACTTTGATAATGAAACTATCAACTGTGTCTGTAAAGTTAAAAAGAATTTTTTTTAATAATATGAGGGATCGGCTTTTTATAACAACAACAACCCGCATGTGAAAAACATTTTTGAAAACAATTTTTGAATTTTCAAATAATTATTTAACTACTTTTCAACAAAAAAATCTCTTCTAATAATGATGTCCAAGTACACCCTAATTTTAACCATGCTGACGAACCAAAAATGATGGAGTTGACTTAAAATCCACAGTTTTTGCTCTTAATTTTTTAAAGCGTGCATGTGTAAAGTTCTTTTGTAGACTCGTACGCACATGAACTTCAATATACAGCCCCTTGTATCATTTGATTTCTAACAAGTAAATTACAATTTTTGGTAAATTTATTTGTACGCTTCTTATACTCTCCCGGTGAGGTTCATTTTCTCTCATTTTTATACCGTTTCTTTTAATTTTTCTCTCAATTATAAATACTAGTAGATAACCCGTGCGAAGTAGGGCCGAGATCAAAATATTAATATTTAATTATGATTATAAAAATTTATTTTAATTTTTTTATTAAAATATATAATAAATAAAATTGTACGATTATTGCAATTTTCATTTTTAAATTATATGTAGCTTTCATTAATTCAAATCTTATTATAACAACAAACTCAACGTTATTATGTATCTATTGTTCACAAAGACATAACTAATATTTTACATCAAAACTTTAGTCGTGACATGATTGTTGGATAATTTAACAAAAATTAAATCAACAACACTAACTAATTGCATATTAAATTTCTTATTTATTAGCTGAATTTTGTGTTTTTATATAGTTTGTAATTGCATAATTTGCATGTAGAAATTTGTATTTGGTGCTAAAATAACATTCTGTAGGTATGAATCTAGAAATTACAATGTATATACGATTTTGTTTATATAAAAGCAATATAAATATATGGTATATAAGAAACAAAAAACAGGTAAAGTATTACATATAGAATTATAAGTCATATATGAATAAAAAATAATAAAAATGATATATTTAGAGCTATGGCAAGATTTAAAAACGGTGAAACGAAAAGTTCGTAAAACCGAATATAGGTGAAACCAAAGTATCCCGTAAAAGATGATTTCCTTATTAATTAGTAATAGCACTATTTAAAGGATTCCATTTTATTATTTTAATAAAAAATAAAAAAGAATTCTACGAAAAATAGAAATATTGTAATTATAATATGATTCCAATCTATATTTTATTAAAAAATAACATTGAACTCTACATGAAAGGGAACCTTAGGGATGAAACTAAAATACGGCGTAACCGTACTAAGATTAAACCAAGTACCCTATCAAGAAATAATTTGGAGTTCTACGAAAATAGAATTATAATCATATTACGGTTTGAACAATTTTATTATTTTATAGTGGTGAAACCAAAATATAATTTTTATAATATTAATACCATTTTATTAAAATGAAATTCTACCAACAAATTAAAAAATTCTAAATTAAAAAATATCAATTTAAACACATGGCCTATTTACTTGATCGTGGTTTATATTTCTCAGAACCTATTTAGTTGAGCCAATTTATGAACTTATTTATTTTAAAATATAATTAAAAATAGGATTCAAACCTATAAAAATAATAAAAAATTATGGCTTATAAAAAATTTTAAAATGAGTAAAAATAATATATATATACAATTATAAGTCATATAGGAATAAAAAGGATAAAAATAATACACTTGAAGTTATAAAAGGTGAAATCAAAAGGTGGTGGAATTAAAAAATAAGTGAATATGTTTATTTTATTAATAAAGAAAAACGTGTAAAAATAATACATATAGAATTATAAGTCATATAGAAATTAAAAAAGATAAAAATATTATACTTAGAGTTACACCATGAATCATAAAAACAAAAAAAAACAAAAAGTGATAGAACCAAAAAATAAGTGAAAAGAAAGTATCACTTAAGAAATTTATTAATAAAGAAAAACGGGTAAAAATAATATATATATAGAATTATAAGTCATATAAAATAAAAAAAATAATAATAATAAAATTAGAATTAGAGTTATAACATGAATCATGAAAAAATGAAACTAAAAGGTGGTTGTACCAAAAATTAAGTGAAACCAAATACCAAGGAGATTTTGGCTTATTAATAAATGTTATTAATTTTAAAAAATAATAAAAACTTTATATTATAAAAAATAACTATATTCACTTACATCTACTATTTTATTTTTCCACCCTTATTTTTTATATATTAAATATTAATTGATCAATTTACTCATCTTTTTTTTTTCTCGTTAAATTTATAATTCGTTAGTTTAAGTAATGAGTGAAGTTACTATATACATAGTATAAAAAACAAGGTAAGAAAGCATAGCAGTAGGATATGAGCATTGGTTGGTTGACTTAACATTGATAGCTTGAGGATGAGTTGGAAACATTAATCCCAGAGAGGATGACATTAAAATTCAAACTCTCAACTGTAACCTACCCAGGCCGAACATTGATGAAGCCACACAGCAATGTGTGGATTCAATTATTTGTTCACTTGCCACCACAAACTATACACATTTATCATAGTCACAATGTGTATAATATGATCTATTTCAACCCCCTTTTTCAAATAGTATTTTCTTTTCCCTTGTAATGTTTGATCAGTCGTGTTGTATGACTTAACTGGCAGGCTGAAAACGCCTTATTGTGCACCAGTGGATGCATCTGCGCGCTATGTTTTTTTAACAAAAGTATTTTTCTGATTTTGAGCAATTAGGAATGTATAATGAAAAGTAATTTTGATCAATAGATAAAATTATATATTAAGCTCATGAGTAGTAGTACTTTTTATTATATACATAAAGAAGGTGTTTAATTTTTCTTTTACTTAAAACATATACATTCTGGCAGTTGCAAAAGTAATTTTAGTAGATCATTTATTTTTCTCATGTAGTATGTCAATGAGCTCACAGTAATTATTAGAGTGAACAACATAAATGGAGTCCAGTCTATCTATCATGTATATGTGATTTTTTTTTCCTCTTCTCTTAAATAATTAAAAAATCCAAATATATTTTCAATTTTTCTTCTAAATGACCCGAGACAAAATAAGAAAATTTTATTAATGGGATGCCACTTTATGAGTTAAAATTTTACTCAATAATAAAAAGGGTACGAAAAATAATATAACATTATGAAAAAATGCATTACTCTGACAAATTTTAAGATAACTGATTTCTTAAGCTGGAATTGAGTCTCTTCATTATCAATAACAATTTTAGTACGAAGCATCTGCAACAATGTTAGAGCAATTAATTTCAAATATCAATTTGGTGAACCCACGGGAAGTTTACACTCGACACTTGTATGGCAGAAAAATAATGGAAAAATTATTCACTTATTCTCAAATTTTCTTTCCTTGTACACCTTAGCAATATAAAACTGCCGAGCTTTTGCAACCAAGTTAGAGCCATAAATTTCATAACTCACATGTTAGTTATCCCCACCAAGATTTTTTTATTGGCATTTCTCTTTGTCGATCGAGTGTCGACCCATATGTATTTTAAATACTAACTTATCATATGTAAATCTAATAATGGTACTTAATTAGCTGATTTGTATTTAAAAGGACGGCCTGACTACATCAATCAAGAAAGATTTGAATGCACCCAGTTAGGAATCTTAGTTTCTAGCTACACATTGTCTAGCTCATAAAACATGTTTTCTTCAGTGTTCATCTTCATTTTGTTCAGTTTCAACCTAAACAGTAACATACTCGAAGCAAGAGCAGGACAGACGACCACCCTTTCTTATGGATTCTATAAAGATTCATGCCCGCAAGTCGAAAATATTGTTAGAGCTGCTCTTAACTCCATTCATCTCATGGATCCTGCTTCTGCACCATCTTTGTTACGCCTCCTTTTTCATGATTGCCAAGTTCAGGTCTGTTTAATCTCCCACTTATTTTTTTTATGAATATCATTTCCAACATCGGATTTACGAGATACGTCTTTAACACTAGTTTGATTTTCCATTTTTACAGGGCTGTGATGCATCTATTCTTCTTGATTCAACTAGTGGCGGTACCCCGGAGATTATTTCAAGTAAAAACTTTGGAGTAAAAAAGCTGGAACATATAAATTACATAAAATCAATGGTGGAAGCAGCATGTCCCTTGAAAGTATCATGTGCTGATATTTTAGTATTAGCTGCTAGGGAGGCCGTGGCATTGACACTAGGACCTCGTATAGCGGTTCCTTTGGGGCGGCGTGATTCGTCCGTTGCCCCAAGCAGTAAAGCTGCCGACGCATTGCTGCCACCGGTGAGTATTGGTGTTGATGGGATGCTGCGGCTGTTTGGCGGAAAAGGGATGACAGTTGAGGAATCAGTTGCCATAATGGGTACGCAAGTACTCCTACCTTTTATTTTTCTCTGAGTATGCTTTTGGTAGTTTATAGCCATGCAAAATATTAAATTTCTTGTTGGTTGCATGTGATTTTTATAAAGGATTTCATAAATCTTACAATATATTCCTTGCATAGAAAATAGTATTAGTAGTTTTGCTAGTACTATCTAATCCGTTCACTCTATATCTTTGTCTATGTATATATATCACAGTTTGAGTAAAACAGTTTGGGATCCAATTATAGGCAGCCTGTTTACTAATTTGGTCCAATAACCAATAATAGCAGCAGCCTGTTTACTAATTTGGTCCAATAACCAATAATAGCAAATGCCCCTATTGAACAACACATGTTTGCTGGTATATTTTTTTCTTCTTTGCTTCAAGGTTAGTTTAAATTGTATGGAGAAGTTTTACATTTAAGGTACCTGCAAAAAAGGGACAACTTTTACAATTAATCTTCCTGTGATAGCCACTGCTCTTTACAGCAACATGTACAAATTTTATTATTCTTGGTAGTAGTAGTAGTAGTATTTATGATAAGTTACTTGAAGTACTATTGTTGTCTGTTTGATTTTCTGACATATTTCGGGCCAATGAATGGCAAATTGACAAGTTCTACATAATGAAAAATGCCTCTATTATACATAGAATAATAAATATCCGAATAAAGATTATGCCAACAACTAGCAGATAGGTTTTGCTCTTTAAATAAAATTCAATAATAAGAGCTCGGAATTTTGTGTTTTGATTTAAGTTAAAGTACTTGAAATTTGTACATGTTACCATTATATAGCACAAGTATGCATTTTCAAAATATTGGGTCTTGCTATGAGTATGCACACATGGTGATGATGTTGGTACATGGAATTATAATGCAGGTGCCCATACATTAGGTGTCACACATTGTGTGAACATTTTGAATCGTCTAGCCAGTGACACAAGAATGTCTCCAGATTTTAGGGCGTCATTGAGATTAAGTTGCCAATTAGGCTCCTTTACTCCGAATACTAGCTTTGTGCTAAATGATCCCACCACACTCATGTTCGATAACCACTACTACTGGAACACCTTGGGAGGGCGTGGTGTTCTAAAAATTGATGCAGAGTTAGCGACCAACCCCAAAACCTCGCCTTTCGTGCAGCGTTTTGCAGCAAATCAAGGGGAGTTCTTCAGGGCATTTTCCTCGGCATTTGTAAAGCTCTCATCTTATAGCGTGTTAACAGGTAAACAAGGCATGATTAGGAGGAGCTGTAACAAAATAAGGTAAATGATAAGAGAGGTTCAAGTATTTTGTCACAGTGTACATACTCCAACGCAATAATTTTTGTCACGCATCATTTTTATCCATTGTTCAGATTCATATTGGCCATCGGATGTTATTTTATGAACTGAAAAGTTGAACACACAAATATACACTGAATTGAAGAGGACTTTTTTTTTTTGAAATGCAGGACTTATATTACTCCCCGTCCCATTTTATCTGGTTGATTTGACATTTACACATATATTTAATTAATTTACCTTTATTTATAAATCAGGTGTAAAATAGGACGGAAGAAGTAAATTAAAGGTAGCAAGAAACTTCTGCTACTATGAGTTACAGACCCCTGAAAACTAGGGGTCTACGCGGTTCGGATCGGATCGGTTTTGGGGTAAAAGTCGAACCAAACCGCGAAGAGCGGTTTTAAAAAATTGTTATCCGCAACCGCAAATGCGGTTGCGGTTAACCGCGTCATTTGCGGTTGCGAATTTACGGTTATTGCGGATCGGTTTGCGGTTCAACCACTTATTTTAAAATAATTAATAATTTGCAAAAAAATAAATTTGGAATATTAATAAATTGAAGTTTAAGTTACGTGATAAATTACATTCAAAAATCAAATATAAACTAATGCTCCGTGTGGAGTAAGGATATTAAAAACATACAAAAATGTGGATGCGAGAAAAAAAAAAGAAAATGATAAAAAAAATTACATGTTGATTATATTTTTCATTTGTTTGGTTATATATCTTATAATGATTGTGAATTTGATGAATGAAGTCTTAACATTAACCTAAGATTATTTGATAAATGTGTATACTTATTAATTTATATGATATTAACTACATTTTTGAAAATATATTGTATTATAAATATATGTTGCGGTTGCGGTTGCGATTTTGCGATTTTTAAGAATTTAAAACCGCATCCAAACCGTAAATGAGCGGTTTTTAAAATTTAAATCCACAACCAACCCGCGTTTCGCGATTATCCGCAAATGCGGTTCGGTTGCGAGTGGTTGAGCGGTTGGATGCGGTTGAGCGGTTTATTCGTACAGCCCTGATGAAAACTATGCCAAGGGAAAACTTCCACCTAACATAAAAACGACAACAGGCAATTAGAGACCAGCAAAATACTAGTTAACGTTCACCAAACTACCACAAACATAACATGGATCTTCATAGGACTTAAGCTACTACTACAACAACCTTTCTTGAAAAAAAACCACTCACAAAGGAGAGAGAGCAGTATTTTTTATATTCGGTTTTTGGATAAAAACGTAACCATTATCATTATTTAAAAATTTTAAAATCTAAAACCAAACTACTATTTGGGTTCTAATTTTACCGTGCGCGCGCACACATAACTTGCACACATTAAATAATCTGACGAGCCAAAAAAGGTGAAATAAGTTTGTACTTCTTTAGCCGTGAAAATTTGAAATTGTAAAAGTAAACCCAGTGGTCAAATCTCATTTAAAGAAGCAAAAGCGTAGAATAAGGAACCGAAACTCCCACGATAATTACAAGAACCGTTAATTAAGATATGATAAATTAATAATTATATAAAATTTTACCAAAGAAAAAGAGTAATCTAACGGCCCGCACTTCCGGACTATTAATTCTAAATCAAAACAAAAATAAATTACAATTACTAATCCAAAATTCTATTACAATGGTGAGTCGTGACAATACGAACGCGCAGCTGAAAGCGGAAGTCTAAAAGTCAATCTACTCAAATTCTAAGGTCTCGAAACTTGAATGCTATCCAACTCGAATTTTTAGACAAAACCTAAAATATTCAAAGAATGAGCTGCGAAACCCAGCAAACAACTACCGTTTGACGACTCAAAATAATATCCTTTATTTTTTTTTTCAGAAACACAATTTGGACACATAACACATAACATCTATCATATATGATTGTACAAATATTCGATAACAAAGATCACACAATATATTTTTTATGACAAGGATCAAAACGAATTATACAACATATTCTATAAACCACATCATCACAATTCTTAATCAATCAATAAATATTAATAAAAAATACTTATCTTCAGTCCCACAGTCCTAAATCACAAATATGCCATACTGTGCCACTGACCAGTATCTTATACTTTATGTCACACTTCCCAAGTGACCGGGTTCTAATTCTTCTCGTCAAGTGAAACCGAAACTTGACAAGGTATCGATATGTTCCGGAACGTGCACAAACTAGTTCTAAGTTCTAAGTATCACACTATCCAGTGATCGGAATCTTATTCTTATACATGATTAAGACTGGGGATTTCTGAAAATTTGTTATCTTATTAATCACATATATGTATCACACTTATAATAACTAAACAAATGTCGGAGAACGTCTAATCACACATAATATGACACTTTACACAATACATACAGAACAATAAAGATTCACTTATATAATCAAACATATAATTCATGTTTAAAAATATACAGGGCAACAGATAGTCACTTAGAAAACACGTATGCAAATAAATAACAGAGAACAACGGAAAGTTACTTACAATACATGCATGCAAACAAATAATACGGAGCAATGAAAAGTTACTTGCCTCTATCACGAAAACATATGATTTACATTAGAGCACACATAAAATCCTTAGCAACCCATCAAATACAACACATCTAAAATCACGAACTTCTCCGCGATTCCAATTCTGATCAGATCCTTGTTTATCCTGTTTGACCCTCTAAACGATGTTTTCTTGAAAAACACAAAATACAAAAGTTGTAAAGAACGAAAATATCTTTCCAAAAAATCCAGGATCACTGAATTCCGACTTACAATGAATGTTCTACAAATTTTACAAGACTGCCAATTTTTATGAATAAAGGCCTACGAATTTTGATATTAAAGACGAGAAAGACGAATATGATGTATTTATAACGATACTGAACCCTTTATCTTAACCTACAAATTATCCATATTAGAATCTGATCCAAATTTTTATCCCATTACTCTAATTCAATTTTAAATCATAATCTTAATCAAATTTTTAATCTTTTTTTCAATATCCTATTGTTATTATTATTATTCTAAAAATTAGAGGATATTACATACTACCCTCCTTAAAAAGAATTTGGTCCCCAAATTCACAACAATCTTAAAGTTCATAACACATCTACCCCCTGATCTACCAAAGGTCAAACTACAATCCACAAGATCGAATCCTAGGGAATGTACCAGTCACATCCCTAATACACTCCAAAAGATAACCTGCTCTTAATACCAACTGTAACAGCCCACACTTCTGGACTATTAATTCTAAATTAAAAAGGTCTCGAAATTTGAATGCTATCCAACTCGAACTCTTAGACAAAACCTGAAATATTAAAAGAATAAGCTGCGAAACCCTGCAAGCAACTACTATTTGACGGCTCAAAATAATATCTTTTATTTTTTTCATAAACATAATTTGGATACATAACACGTAACATCTATCATATAGGATTGTACAAATATTCGATAATAAAGATCACACAATTTATTTTCTATGACAAGGATAAAAATGAATTACACAACATATTCTATAATCCACATCAACACAATTCTTAATCAATCAATAAATCTTAATAACAAATACTTATCTTTAGTCCCACAATCCTAAATCACACCTTATGCCACACTGTGCCATTGACCGACATCTTATACTTTATGCCACACTTCCGAAGTGATCGGGTTCCAATTCTTATTCGAAGGGGGACTAATTTACGTCTCTCGTCAAGTAAAACGGTAGCTTGTTAGTCCCAAAGTTTCGTAGAAGGGGGGGGGGTTGAATACGATACCTTCAATCTTTTCAATTCGATTACAGGTTCTTCATTAAAAGTACGAAATCAAATTAGAAATAAAACAATTCGAGGAATATATTATTTTATTAATATAATCCTTGAGGTTGCTACAATCTAATCAATAAATTGATTAGCTACAATAAATTCAGCAGCATAACAACATATTTACAAGCTTTATAAATGAAGTGCTTTAATGGAGCTCTCGTAAACTAAACTGTATTGCTGAAGAAGATGACTGAAATGAATTCTATTCATTTAGCTGCTAATGTAGTCTTTCAAATTCATTGGACATGTCCACACAAACCTTTGAATTTGCTGTTGTTAGGAATATGTGTATTAGTTTGATGATAAGTTAAACAAAACACTCAAGTAGAAATCTAGTGTTTGTAGCCTCAACGGATAAGACCATCTTGGCTATCCGTTGAAGGAGTAGCTTCACTTAGAAATAAGTTTAGTATTGTAGCACATTTCAGTCTATGTATTTAAGTTGTACTTCTTAGATGTTGTGGGAAATTATCAGTCATGTTGACTACTAGTGGATGTGCAAATAGGAGGGCTAATTGTAAATATTTCATGCCTTATAATTTTGTATAAGTCAAAAAGTATCAACTGATATTAAAGACCTTCAACGGATAAGAAACAAAGCTTCAACGGATGTCTCTAAAGCTTCAACAGATAAGATCCATCAACGGATAAGTGCGTCAACGGATAAAGCTTTAACTGCTAATGCATCAACGGATAAAGCTTCAACGGATAAAGCATCAACGGATGAAAGCTTCAACGGATGCTTAGTTCAATAGCAGTTGATAGTGACAATTCATAAGCTGACAGAGGCACATGGGTTGACAGAGACAAACTGGAATGTGGCAGCCTCTAGGAGAAATCAAGAAAATGCAGCATTTCTATTCAGGTGCAAACAAGGAAGTATTCAAAGATTCACAACCAAACCTAAATTGCATTGGATTGAGAAATGAAGAAGAAACATGTGAAGAACCTTTTAATTGTATTTTACAGTTTTGTCTTCACTTGTAAACTTGGTGATATATAAACCAAGTAGCAGCTAGTAATTAGATGTGAATTTTCCAGAGCTGTTTAGAAAAATCCAGAGAGAAAATCATCTAGTTTGTACTAGGAAGCAGCTGTGATTTAATTCTTTGAATCACAGATTTTCTGAAATAACACATCTCTGGTGGAACAACAAATCCACCAGAAAAGTTTTTAAGTCTGTTGTGTTCTTTACATTTGTGTTTGAATATATATTTGTCTGCATTAGCTTAAAGCAATTCACACACACTTGCTCATCAAAACACATAGACTAGAAACTGCTCAAAACTTGAAAAAGTTTTGAGATTTACATTCAACCCCCCTTCTGTAAATCTCATTGTTAGTTCACTGGGAATAACAATTGGTATTAGAGAAAGCTCTTAACATACAAAAAGTTTAAAGATCTATTCTGCTAACATCATGAGTGCACAGAAGAATCCTCCTGCTACCAACATGAGTAGGAAGGATATTGGTATAAAGATTCCAGTCCTGGAAAAAAATAACTATCATCACTGGAAAGTGAAGATGCATTTACATCTACTGTCTCAGGATGAAAGCTACATCAACTGCATGGACTGCAACAGCTGCTACTGCAACAGTTGTTGTTGGACAGTCCATTCCCAAGCCAAAAGCAGAATGGACTATTAAAGCCATGGAAGAAATTCGCAAGGACAAGAAAGCCATGAACATTCTGTTTAATGGCTTAGATCAAGATATGTTTGACAATGTCATCAATAGCCAAACTGCAAATGAAGTTTGGGATACTGTGCAAATCATCTGTGAAGGTACTGAGCAGGTTAGAGAGAACAAGATGTAGCTTCTTATTCAACAGTATGAATATTTTCACTTTGAAGAAGGAGAATCATTAAATGATACCTTCAACAGATTTCAGAAACTGTTAAATGGATTGAAGCTGTATGGTAGAGTGTACCAAGTCAAAGATTCCAACTTAAAATTTCTGAGGTCTCTACCAAAGGAATGGAAGCCTATGACTGTTTCTCTAAGAAATTCTCAAGATTATAAGAACTTCACACTTGAAAGATTATATGGAATTTTGAAGACTTATGAACTTGAGATGGAGCAAGATGAGCTGGTGGAAAAGGGAAAGAGAAAAGGGGGATCAGTTGCACTTGTAGCTGATAATGAGAAAATTGAAGCCAGGATTGAGGAGAAGACAATGCCAAGTCTCAAAATTGGCACAAGCAAATCAGAATCAAGCAAGGGAAAAGAGCAAGTAGCTGAGGATGAAGACAATTCCAGTCAAGATGACTCTGATGATGTTGATGAACATCTGGATTTTCTGTCCAGGAGGTTTGCAAAGATGAAATTCAGGAAAAATGTAAAATTCATTAAGTCAAACAAAAACATGGTGGACAAGTCTAAGTTCAAATGTTATAACTGTGGCATTAGTGGACACTTTGCAAATGAGTGCAGAAAGCCAACCTTTGACAAGAAGAAATTTGAGCAAGTTGATTACAAAAAGAAGTATTTTGATTTGCTCAAACAAAAGGAAAGAGCTTTTCTCACTCAAGATGACTGGGCAGCAGATGGAGCCAATGAAGATGATGATATGGAATATGTCAACCTAGCCCTGATGGCTAATTCTGATGAAAATGAAACTAGTTCATCAAGCAACCAGATAATTACTACTAACCTCTCTCAACTTTCTAAAAATGAATGCAATGAAGCCATAAATGATATGTCCAATGAATTATATCATTTGCGTGTTTCCCTTAAATCACTAGCTAAAGAAAACACAAGGATCAAAGAGAATAATGTGTTTTTAAGTGATAGGAATGGTGTGTTAGAGGATCAGGTAATTGAGCTTGAAAAGATTAAACTTAAATGCTTGATTGTTGAGAGTGAACTAGAAGAAGCTGTTAAGAAAGTAGAAATTCTTTCTAAACAGTTAGAAAGTGAGCAAGAGGTAATCAAGGCCTGGAAAACATCTAGGGATGTTAGTGTTCAGATTGCCAAGGTTCAGGGAATTGAATCATTTTGTGAGAATTCCTGGAAGAAAAACAAAAAGGAGTTATAATTAATTGATGGATTATCAACGGATGTGGAATCAACGGATGTGGAATCAACGGATGATGAAAGTTATCCATTGAAGGAAGAAAAAGAGCATCCATTGAAGGCTCATAAATTAAAACAGGAAAGTGATTCTAAAAAGAAAAATTTCAATAAGAAGGATGGTTCAACTTTCAAGAACTTTGTCAAAGAAGGAGCTAGCACATCCAAAGATGCCAGTAAGGTGAACATAGGACACATGACTTTAGATCAGCTGAAAAATAGGCTTAAATTGGTTGAGGATAAAAAGGAAACTAAAAGAAAATCTAATAGAAATGGGAAGGTAAGGATTAATAAACACAACAATTACACACCTGATAAGTATGCTCCTAGAAAAAGCTGTGTGCATTGTAAAAGTGTTAATCATCTATCTGATAACTGTAAATCTGTTAAGAATGCTCCCATGCCTTTAACTCCCTCCATGCCTAACATGTCTATGTCACCTCTGCATGATATGCCTGTTATGTCTCATCAGAATCCTCATGCACATTTTGCAAACATGCCATATGTTAATAATCCGTATTTTACTGCATTCAGTATGCCTCAGATGCCATACAACATGCCTATGTGGAATAATATGTTTGCACAATCCATGCCTTATCAAATTCAATCAAATGTGCTAAATGATTCTGTGACTAACCCTACTCTTCAACCAACTACATCTGAGATCAAGGTTGACCCAAAGTTACCTAAGTCAAAAGATGCAGGAGGAATGAAGTCTAGGAAAAAGACTAACAAGGCTGAACCCAAGGAAACTTGGGTACCAAAATCAACTTGATTGATTTTGTTGTGTGCAGAGAAAAAGAAGGAATCTATGGTACTTGGACAGTGGTTGTTCAAGACACATGACAGGAGATTTCACCCTGCTCACAGAGTTTAAGGAGAGAGCTGGCCCTAGCATAACCTTTGGAGATGACAACAAAAGGTTCACTACGGGATATGGCTTGATTTCAAAAGAAAATGTCATCATTGATGAAGTTGCATTAGTTGATGGTCTTAAACACAATTTATTGAGCATCAGTCAACTATGTGACAGAGGGAACACTGTTTCCTTCAATTCTGAAGCCTGTATTGTCACAAGTAAGAAGGACAACAAAGTGGTTCTAACTGGAGTTAGAAAAGGGAATGTGTATTTAGCTGACTTCAACTCTACAGATGCTGAATCAATTACTTGTCTTTTCAGCAAAGCAAGTCCAGTTGAAAGTTGGCTATGGCACAAGAAGCTGTCCCATTTGAATTTCAAAACAATGAATGATCTAGTAAAAAAGGACTTAGTTAGAGGATTGCCCCTAGTAGAATTCATAAGGGATGGGCTGTGTGATGCTTGTCAGAAAGGAAAGCAAAAGAAAGTATCATTCAGTAAGAAGCTTGAATCTGTAATTAATGAACCACTATAACTGCTACACATGGATCTTTTTGGACCAGTCAATGTATTGTCAATTTCAAGGAAAAGATATTGCCTAGTGATTGTAGATGATTTCTCAAAGTTTTCATGGGTTCATTTTCTTGGATCAAAGGATGAAGCTAGTGAAATCATTATCAATCATATCAAGCAAGTCAACAATCATCCTGATTTCAAAGTAAGAAATATTAGGAGTGACAATGGAACTGAGTTCAAGAATTCAACCATGAAGTTGTTCTGTGAAGAAAATGGGATCATGCATGAGTTCTCAGCTCCAAGAACTCCACAACAAAATGGTGTGGTGGAAAGGAAGAACAGATCACTAATTGAAGCTACAAGAACAATGCTTGAAGAGTCAAAAATCCCAACATACTTTTGGGCTAAGGCTGTTAACTGTGCATGTTACACTCAGAATATTTCTCTAATTAATCAGGCAAAAGGCATGACTCCCTATCAATTGTTCAAGAGAAGAAAACCAACTTTAAATTTTCTGCATGTCTTTGGTTGTAAATGCTACATTCTAAGGAATCAACCTGATCACAAAGGAAAGTTTGATGCAAAGGCTGATGAAGGAATATTTGTTGGCTATTTTGCTGGAAAATCATATAGGGTCTACAATCTAAGAACCAACATTGTCATGGAATCTGTGCATGTTGTGTTTGATGATAAAAAGATTGATGGACTAACAGACGAGGGACATCATGAAGGACTAAAATTTGACAACATTGAGATATATTGTGATGATAGTGAAGATGAGAATGATGAAGAAGGCACCTCGAGAAGAATACAAAATCTGCCTTTGGATAATGCACAGAATGCTGCATCCGTTGAAATTCTTAATTCATCTTCCGTTGAAAGAAGCATTACAGCATTCGTTGAAAGACAAAGTGCATCATCCGTTAAAGTTCATAATGAAGCATCCGTTGATCATAGTCTGTTAACGGATAATCAATTCACTTCATCAGTTGATAGAACTCCCAATTCTTTTCAAAGGATCAGCAACTCAGGGGGAGTTTCAACCAATCAACA
Source organism: Apium graveolens (assembly GCF_009905375.1). Classification (NCBI taxonomy): domain Eukaryota; kingdom Viridiplantae; phylum Streptophyta; class Magnoliopsida; order Apiales; family Apiaceae; genus Apium; species Apium graveolens. Next base: position 237,474,409 of record NC_133655.1, read on the forward strand.
TTTTATATCACATCATGACAATATTGAGGCAACCTCATCTAGAGCTAATCTACCACCTCAAAGGAAATGGACCAAGGATCACCTTTTGAACTGATCATTGGTGATGCTACATCTAAAGTGCAAACTAGAAGGGCTACTCAAGATGAATGTCTGTATAGTAGCTTTCTGTCACAGGAGGAACCTAAGAGAGTGGAAGAAGCTCTCTTGGATTCAGATTGGATTTTAGCAATGCAAGAGGAGCTAAACCAATTTGAGAGGAACAAAGTATGGAAGCTGGTACCCAAACTAAAGAACAAGAGTTCTATTGACACAAAATGGGTATTCAGAAACAAGATGGATGAAAATGGCATTGCCATAAGGAATAAAGCCAGATTGGTTGCTAAAGGCTATTCTCAACAAGAGGGAATAGATTTTGATGAGACATTCGCTTCAGTTGCCAGACTTGAAGCCATCAGAATCTTTCTAGCCTATGCAGCCCATGCTAATTTTAAGGTCCATCAAATGGATGTCAAGAGTGCATTTCTGAATGGGGAATTGGAGGAAGAAGTCTATGTAAGCCAACCTCCAGGATTTGAAGATCCAAATTTTCCAGACTATGTGTATTATCTGTTGAAAGCACTCTATGGACTAAAGCAAGCACCTAGAGCCTGGTATGAAACTTTGTCAAAATTTCTTCTAGATAATCACTTCACAAGAGGTACTGTTGACAAAACTCTTTTCTTTAGAAATGTTAATGGCTCTACAATACTTGTTCAAATTTATGTAGATGATATTATATTTGGATCTACAGATGATAAGCTTTGTAAAAAGTTTGCTAAGCTAATGCAAAGTAAGTATGAAATGAGCATGATGGGAGAGCTAACTTATTTTCTTGGTTTACAAGTTAAACAAGTTAGTGGTGGAATTTTCATTAGTCAAACTAAATATATTTATGATCTTTTAAAGAAGTTTGACCTAATGGACTGTTCATCTGCAAAAACTCCCATGGCCACTGCTACCAAGCTTGAATTAAACAAGGCTGAAAAGTCTGTGGACATTTCAAGTTATAGAGGCATGGTTGGCTCACTTTTATATTTAACTGCTAGTAGACCTGATATAATGTTTTCTACATGTCTGTGTGCTAGATTTCAAGCTGACCCTAAAGAATCTCACTTAGTGGCTATTAAAAGAATTTTCAGATATCTCAAAGGGACTCCAAATCTAGGAATTTGGTACCCTAGAGAGTCTGGTTTTGATCTAATTGGCTACTCAGATGCAGATTATGCAGGCTGCAAAATAGACAGGAAAAGCACAACTGGCACCTGTCAATTTCTAGGGAATAAGCTTGTGTCATGGTTCAGCAAAAAGCAAAATTATGTTTCTACATCAACAGCTGAAGCTGAGTATATTGCTGCTAATAGTTGTTGTGCACAGATACTGTGGATGAGGAATCAACTATTTGACTATGGACTAACTGTTCACAAAATTCCTATATTCTGTGATAACACAAGTGCCATTGCCATTACTGAAAATCCAGTACAACACTCAAGAACCAAGCACATTGACATCAAGTACCACTTCATTAGGGAACATGTGATGAAAGGTACAGTGGAACTTCATTTTGTTCCAAGTGAAAAGCAGATTGCAGACATATTTACCAAGGCACTTGATGAATCAACATTCACAAGATTAGTAAGTGAGCTAGGTATGCTTAATTATTCATAAAATTATGTCCTTTTTATAATCTGCTTTGAAGCCTGAAATGAATTTGCTACAAGAACAAAGTTGGCTTTAAGTAAAGATTATTCTATCAATGGATATTCCCTATCCTTTGAAAGCCAAAATTGTTCTATCAACGGATGTTCATTATCCGTTGAAAGACAAATACATTTCTGGTAATTTTATCCTTCAACGGATAAAAACTGTGTTAATCTTCAACGGATAACTATTTACCTCATCCGTTGAAATGTCACATCAGTTACTTTAAGTGAGTCATAGCCATTGATTCTTTTACTTACCCGTTGATACATATATATACACAGGTGTATGTATTTGTATTAAAGGCAGTTTTCAGAATTTCTACAGTTTTCTTTATTCTCAAACGGCTGTAATTTATTTAAAAGTATCATTTAATCATTTTATTTACATTTTAATTCAAGAAAGTATAAAAGCCCATTGAATTCTTATTTTCACTTTACGCTTTCTTGCAAATTTTACTCTCTTTCTCTCCCAAAACTCTCAAGTTTTTCTCTGCAACCTCTACTCACAACAATGACACCAGTAGTCAAAATTATGTCTCAGTCTGGATTTGTTTACGAAAAGAACAATTTCGTAGCCTTGGTTTAAAAGAATGAAGCCCACTCTGATTATCACAAGATGATGGACTTCATCAAAAACTGCAAACTAAGCTATGCAATGCTGGAAGCCCCAACCATCTACTGTGAGGTAATTGAGGAGATTTGGACAACTGCAGAGTTCATCTCCACAGATATGACCATTGCTTTCTCTCTCAAAGGTAAGGATTATTGCATTAACTGTGATAATATACAGTCTTGCTTTAAGTTGCCTGAGAATAATGCCATGACACCACACACTGATAAAGATGTATCTGCTATGTTAGATTCCATAGGCTATTCTTTTAATTATGCTAGTTTAGGAAACATTAGAAGAAAGGGCCTTAGGAAAGAATGAAGTTTTCTTGGAGATGCCTTTATCAAGGTTTTTTCTGGGAAGATTAGCAATTTTGATGCCATAACTTCATCTCTTGTTAGTATGCTCTACATGCTAGTTTCTGATAGTTACTGTAAATTTTAGCAACTATGTCATGCTAGAATTAGGTTCCAGGTTAGGTAACAAAGCTAATAGACCTCATAACATCTACTATGCTAGATTCTTTATGTTATTGGCTAACCATGTTGCTGAAGGTTTGGTCATAACTAATGAGAGCAATAAACTAAAATGCTGGGCACAAGAGAAAAGGGTCCTTGCAGACCTTTTGAGAATCAACCTCAACAGCCAGGTGCCATTGGTATATTTACCAATAATGAATGCACCTCAGGTAAGTGAGGTAAATACTTCTGCAACTCCTACTTTTTCCAACCCCATTGTTTCTTTGCCTTCTAGTGTGGCCATGGAATCTGTGTCTTTGTCCCAACAGATTCCTACCAAAGCCACCAAAACTAAAATTCCAAAACACAAGTCAAAGAAAACCACCTCTGTTATTTCTCAAAAGACAACAGTTGTAACAACTACCAAAAACCCTGAAGGGAGTGAACAGGGTGTGAGTGGTGAGGGGAGGGGTGAACATTAAGAAACCCCCCAGGATAAGGTGGGAGAGGTGAGTGGTACCCTAACCAGCCAAGCCACAGTCTCTCAAAAGGATGTGGTGGTTCAAAAGGAGCCAAACACATCCCTAGTTGCATCCTCCCAAAAGGATGCAGCTATTGAAAATAGTCCCCAATCAGGGACACAGAACAAAAGAGGGAGGGACACTGAAGCCACACATTCACCTGTCAAAGCTTTTTCAAGAAGAAAGAAGGCTAAAACCCTAGTTTCCACACAGGGGGCACACACTGCACAGATACATCCACCTGTATCTTTGCCTTCTCAAATTCAGCTTGATGTGGCTTCAGCAAATGTGGAGTCACAGCCCCATTCTCTCATAATAGACACACATCAATCACCAAATTCTCCATCACCCTATCTGGATATGGATATGATATTCACATCAATTCCTGATTCTCCCTCTTTAAAACTCAGGGAGGAGCCCCACTCAAATCCTGGTGATCATCATCTGTTAGATGACTTGTTGGATCATCAACCAATTCTTTCAGACTTAGTTGAAGAATCTGTGTCACCTCACTTAAAATCAATTCACACAAATTCAACAATTATGTCACTTTCAATATCTACATCTTTTCCTTCTTCAACGGATATCTCTCATCCGTTGACAAGTGGTTGTTCTTCGACGGATAAGCTTAACAGCAGTTATCCGTTGATATCATCAGTTTCCACTTCAACGGATACTCCCTATCCGTTGATGGTCTCTACACACATAACTGATTCAATTCCAAGTGTAGAAGACATGGTTACTGTGTAATCACTTCTAGGATTGAGGGAAGGGAGTGATAATTTGAGTGAGAGGCTGGGTTGCTCTCAGGCAAACGGAAAGGTTGAGAGTCAAAACATGCATGCTATTTCTTCCAGCATGACAAAAGTAAGTGAGGGGAGTGCCACCTTAGTAGGTGAGGGTGAGGGTGTGAGGGTGTATGTGAGCCAGAGGGAGCCCCTGATGCAAGAATATAGAGAAAATGAGAGAAAGGCAGGTACAAAAGCTATAAGGGTGGATCCAACCATTGCTAGTGAGTCAATGATTATGGATGATGCTGACAAGGGAAGACAATTTCAGCAACATTATAAAGCTGAAATTGATAACATTTCCTTGGATGCTGACACTTTTACTCATCCTGTTTCAGCCTATCAACTGTTGGCTGCTCAGGGCAATGTGGAGGCAGAGCATACTTTGAACATTATACACACTTCAGAATCTCTTCTAAGAGACAAAGCTGCTGTTAATAGCCTGCCTTCTCAAGTTGGTGAGCCATTTGAAGAATTTGGAGCAAATTCTAATGATGATGACTCTAATTATTTGGATGGGAGCATGAACTTAGGGGGAGATGCATGCCCAACGTCTGTTCCAAATCTACCTGAATGGGTATGGACAAAGGAATCTACACCAGGATAGTTTGGTGTAGCTTTGGTCAAGCAAGTAATGACTATTCAAAAGGCCCTTCAGGAGACTACATATGCTGGTATAAAGGCTATTCTTCAAGCTCATCTAGACTCTCTGCATCTCTTGTAGTTGCAGCATATCAGACATAATTTAAGTGTGGATGAACTCAAGCAGGATATTACTGATCTGAAATCCTACAATGCTGAGAAGTTGGATTCAGTTATGCCTTATGGTACTATGCAAGATTTGTTGGTGAGATTGGGGAGAGAATCTGATGCTGACAAGAGGCTGGCCAGGTTGGAAAATAGAGTTCAAATCATTGAAGACTCTATGGTCACCATTCTTCAGAATCAACAATCTCATACAAATCTACTAATGCAGCTGGCAAAAGCACAAGGCTTGACCCCTATCCTTGATGATAACAAAAAGAGGGAGAATAAAAGGGAAGGGGAAGGAGAGCCATCAACAACAGTTCAAATATCTAAAGTGTTAGTTCCTGCCATCACCACTTCTCCAACTCTTCAAATCAAAGGAAAGCTTGATGGAATTGATCTAATCCAGATAGCAGCAGCTGAGATGAAAGTCAAAGAACAAAGGAAGAAAATTGATGAAAGGATGCAACTAATCTTTGGTTCTACAACTTCTAAATCATAATTTGTGAAACATAGCACAAAGGTGGAGCCAATCATTATGGAGTTCAAGCCAGTTAGGAGGAATAAGGTTGGAGAGACTTATTCCAAGAATCTGAAACCTATGGTTCTCAAGCCCAATAACAGATCCAATAAGGACTCTACAAAGAACCCTCTAAGCCTTGCTCAGCTGACAGAAGTGGACTTTCCTCTTCCAAAGCCTGATGAAGACAAGGTTTTGGGTGGTAATATCATGAAGCACAAGGAGACCAAGAATGTGGTTGAAAGGAGGAACATGGCTATTATCTTTAGAGAGGGAAAGAGTATCTGTGTGATACAAGGACATCCCAAATTCTCAATAGCCAAGAGGAAAGAAGCCAGAAGGTTGAAGGAAGAAGCTAAAAAGCTAAAGGCTGACAAAAGAGCACAAGCAAAGCTTGAAAAATAGCTAAAGTCAAGTCAAGCTGAAGATAAGAAAGAAATTGAGGACAAAGGTGAAGATGCAGGTATGGGGGACATGATTAGTGATGATGTGGAAGAAAGGAGTAAGGAAAGAAAGGAATGGCAGAAAGGGAACAGAAAGAAGGCCAATATAAAAAGAAAGATGGTAGATAAGACTGAAGAAACCCAATCAAAATCCAAACCACTACCTTCTATTCCTAAACCCATTGTGCCTGACCCCTTCATAAACATCCATGGTGAAACAATCACTCCTAAGGAGGAACCAATTGATTGGGACACCATCAAATTGCCCACCTTCTTAACCACTTCTCCACCTTCAAAGAAACAGAAAAGGAAAATCAAATCAACACCTCCTCTAACCTCAACCAAATTCACTCAGAAGCCTAAGCCTAAGCCACAAGCCTCTAAGGATGATTATGTTCACATTTGTGACATAAAGGAATTTTCAGACATTGAACTCTATCTGGATGAGCTGGAGGAAGTAAGGGGAATAGATGCCTACAGACAGCTTCCAGAGAGACTAGTGTTCAAATACAAAGGAAGTGGGGAAAAGACTTGGCCTCTCTACAGGATTCTGAATGAAGGCTACTCTACCTTGGTTAGAGTCTACTCAACCATAAAAAGGGATTCTGGCTTTACCAGGACTGCCAAGACTGAGATTCTCAACAAGATTGCCAGTATAAGGAAGACTTGGTGGGAGCCCAATGCCTTGCCTAGAACATTACTCATCCAAGAAAGAGGAATTACAGTTCATAAATCACCTCATTGGTTGATGGAGTTCAGAGACAATAAAGGAGTCAGAAGATTTTTCAGACTTGAAGATCAGCTCAAGATTGCCAGTAATGAAACTCTCAAGGATATGCATTCTAAGTTGGACATCAATGAAGAAGATGAAGCTGAGTTCTACAGACAACTCCAACTCCAAATGGAGGAGAATGACAGGAGGCTAGGAAAGAAAACAAGCGGTCAAAGGAAAAAAAATTAATCTGCTCAGGTTAAATGAGCACCCTTGGAAACAATGTAATTCTTCAATTCCATCTCAGCATACACATTTTTGCAGCACTTTTGAATTTCTGCTTTATTACAGTTCATATGTTTATTAAGTATTTTGTTATCATCAAGTAAAACCCAAATTTATGCCTAAAATTCTAATAGACATAAATAGGGGGAGATTGTTAGGAATATGTGTATTAGTTTGATGATAAGTTAAACAAAATACTCAAGTAAAAATCTAGTGTTTGTAGCCTCAACGGATAAGACCATCTTGACTATCCGTTGAAGGAGTAGCTTCACTTAGAAATAAGTTTAGTATTGTAGCACATTTCAGTCTCTGTATTTAAGTTGTACTTCTTAGATGTTGTGGGAAATTATCAGTCATGTTGACTACTAGTGGATGTGCAAATAGGAGGGCTAATTGTAAATATTTCATGCCTTGTAATTTTGTATAAGTGAAAAAGTATCAACTGATATTAAAGACCTTCAACGGATAAGAAAGAAAGCTTCAACGGATGTCTCTAAAGCTTCAACAGATAAGATCCATCAACGGATAAGTGCGTCAACGGATAAAGCTTCAACTGCTAATGTATCTACGGATAAAGCTTCAACGGATAAAGCTTCAACGGATGCTTAGTTCAATAGCAATTGATAGTGACAATTCATAAGCTGACAGAGGCACATGGGTTGACAGAGACAAACTGGAATGTGGCAGCCTCTAGGAGGAATCAAAAAAATGCAGCATTTCCATTCTGGTGCAAACAAGGAAGTATTCAAAGATTCATAGCCAAACCTAAATTGCATTGGATAGAGAAATGAAGAAGAAATATGTGAAGAACCTTTTAATTGTATTTTACAGTTTTGTCTTCACTTGTAAACTTGGTGATATATAAACCAAGTAGCAGCTAGTAATTAGATGTGAATTTTCCAAAGCTGTTTAGAAAAATCCAGAGAGAAAATCATCTAGTTTGTACTAGAAAGCAACTGTGATTTAATTCTTTGAATCACAGATTTTCTGAAATAACCTATCTCTGGTGGAACAACAAATCCACCAGAAAAGTTTTTAAGTCTGTTGTGTTCTTTACATTTGTGTTTGAATATATATCTGTCTGCATTAGCTTAAAGTAATTCACACACACTTGCTCATCAAAACACATAGACTAGAAACTGCTCAAAACTTGAAAAAGTTTTGAGATTTACATTCAACCCCCTTCTGTAAATCTCATTGTTAGTTCACTGGGAATAACAGCTGCATTTGATTCACTAGAAATCACAAAGTGCTATATGGCGACTTGTACATTCGGTGTCTTCTCTTCTATGGCGACCAATATCTTGTGTTGCTCTATGGCGACTGGTTGAAGCTCTATGGCGACTGGTCGAAGCTCTATGGCAACCACTGGTGCCTTAGAGTGATTCTCTATGACGACCACTGTGGTGCCTTAGAGTAATTCTCTATGGCGACCAGTGTGGTGCCTTAGAGTAATTTTCTATGGCGACCAGTGTGGTGCCTTAGAGTAATTATCTATGGCGATCACTTGGTGCCTTAAGAGTAATTCTCTATGGCGACTGCTTTGTGGCGACCATAGAGATTACTTGTAGTAGTACTTACACTTCTATGAAACCAAAGTGAAGAGTATTCTGCCTTGGAATATTTTTGCTTATATTTTTCCATTCTTCACTGTATCGACATTTTCTTCTGTAACCGAATCAAAATTCCTTCTTGAATACTGATGTTTGGTGTACTGGCCTGGTTCACAAACAACTAGCATTGAGAGAACCTAATTCAATTTGACTTGTATTTCTGAGCTGATACAGATTGGTGATTATCCATTACTTCTTTCACTGAACCCTTGATCTGTAACACTTGAAATCAATTCATGTAACTGATGCTTAAAGTCCCTTGATGTCTTATTCTTCATGACTGCTTGAACATGTTAATGAACTTCTTCCCATGATCTGTTTTGAGGACTTAAAGAGTTAATTGCATCTTTTAGTTCTTTGTGTGTATCCTATCTTCATCTGTAGGGTTCTTGTGCTTCACAGTTTAATACTGTTTATCTGTTTTTATTTTTATGTTGAGTTATAATTCCTCGATTACATGTTACATTACATTATGCTTTACAATCTCCTCCTATTTGATTGTTAAAGTTCGACAAGCAAATCACTAAGGATAACTCAACTGATAATAAGAAAAAGTACAACCTCAAAACAGATAAAGATATTAAATACATTCTGGATTACATATTCAATTCCAGATTTCTTAATTTACAACTTACAAAGAAGTGTTCCTCTAGACTGAACCTATATATTCTATGTCTTCTTTGTCTTTGTCTTTGTTCTTTTCTGCTTCTTTCCCTTGCTTCCTTCTCCTTCTTGAGTCTTGAGTCTGAACGGACTTTCTTTTAGTGACTTTCTTCTTAGGATCTGAAGGTTTTGGAGGAGATTCTTTCAGCTCATTCAATCTAGCTTGTACACAATTATGAGCTTCTATTTCAAGTACATTGACTGAGGTGGATTGTTCAGCTCATGAAGCATTATCTCAAGATATTTGACTTTGGTGCATTTAGGAACAAGATCAAACAATAGTGATGATTTTCTGGACATTACGAAGACTGTTATCCTTTTTAGATGCCCTCTTACTCTTTTAGTGTCATTGATTGATTCTTCTTCCATCACTTCATCAAGTATCTTAATGATAGGAATCAAAGCAACCTTGTCCTCCTTACATGTGGACAGTTTAACATCCATCAAGGCTTGTTGTATTGAGTCTGATTCACTTGTCCTGAAGTCTTTGATTCTGATCTTACACTTATTGATTTTGAAGACTAGCTCCCCTTCACTGTCAGTGTTGATTATGGGTTCATTGTCTTTCAGAAGATTAATTTCTGGTTCTCCATTAATAAACACCATCTCATGATGTGCTCTCGTAACCTTCTTCATACCCTTCTCTGTATCTCTGATCATTTTATCATTGAGCCTATAAGCATATAGAGCTTTAGCAGCTTTATAATCTGCTTCTGATCTTTTAACACCCGGAGCTTCTAGTTTATCTCTTTTTCTCCTGAGTTGACTTTCCAGGAAGGTAAGTTGTAGAAAATGAATGGTTCTTATGTGTTGGTCAGACATGGTGATGTTTTGCATCCTGCCACCCACAAATACTTTGATCACGAATGGATACATAAAGGCTTGAGGGGATACATCCATCATCATTCTCCAAAGTTTGTCTCGGAAATATTCATTCTCATTTGATTTCAACCATGGGATTTTTGGGGCTAAGACAAACAGTTCAACAATGTTCAACTTCTTCAGCACACTGGTAGACACCTTCATCAGTAGACCATCTATATGATTGATAGTGATCTTCCATCCATTCTTCAGAATGTTCACAGTAGTTCCAGTAATTATTTTTGCTGAACTGATCATAGAACTCATGGATATTTTCATGCTCCTTTCTGTAATGCTCCACAGTTCTCAACAGATTAGAGTTACCAGGGTCTGAATAGTGATATGTTTCTGGTTTGTCCATTTTCTTCTTTATTTCTTCCCATTTGCTTCCTTTCCTGTTAGCTCGAAGATATGCTTCTCTCGCTTCTCTGTTCTCCCTTCTTTGAATGGCTCTCTGAATTGTTGTTCTTGATCTTTCCATTTCTTCTTGAATCTCTATATAAGAGCGATTGATTTTCTCTGGCAATCCATAAAATAAATAATCATCTGAGAAGACATCTTCATCTTCAAACTCTTCATCCTCAGTAATGATCTTTCTCTCTTCCTTAGCCACTTCTTTAAATCTTGGCTCACACCCCATCAGAATATCACTTTCATCTATTTCACCTTCCTCCAGTTCCTCTTCAGAGAATAAGGGTCTTGAAGCATATATCCGAGACAACAAATTTTTCTGAGTTGTAATTATTTGGCTCAGATGTCCTGATTGCTCCCCCTGAGATATTGCATTTTTATTAGTGAATCTTTCCTTGAGGAGCACCCTTTCATCAATTCTCTCTTCTTGCTCTTCATTTATCTCATCTCCAATTCATCATAGGCAACTCCAGTAGTGTGAAAGGCATCTTAAAGTACATCGACAGCAATGGCTATTTTTCTTGTTCTTCTACCCTTTTATCCCTCTCAGGTGGGTTATCCTTCAGAGCTGGTGTTGATTGAGCATGTAAGATAAAGACAGGGATCTCAAGAAAAATAGGCGGTTGCTTGCTGACTGAGGTCATTCACGCAGTACTAGCAATAGCTGCTTTAGAAGAGACCGGGATCGACGCTTGCTTGCTAACTGAGAGCTTTGGCTCAGTATTGGCAATTGCCTTTCCTTCTCCTGTGTGAGATAGATATCGCTCAACGAATTCCCGTAAACTGGTGATTGCTGCTTGCTGATATTCAAGTTGATCGGAAAGACTGGCGATTTGATGATCCCTGAGATATAATTCTTCCTGGAAATGTTGGTCTTTAAGAGCCAGCTGTTCTTTGAGATAACTGTCTTTGAAAGTCAGCTGCTCTTCAAGATAGGATTTGGTGACATAGTTTGATAGATCTATGGGTGTATTTTGGATGGTAGGTGTCTCACAGGCTTCTCGCAATGTATCACTCATCACTCTAGCACTCGATTTGGGGTGATGTGTGTCACTCATTCTCACATGTGCACTCCGCTCAGAGCTTCGAGTTCCAATTGTACCTGCAGAAGACACTGGAGCCATCCTTAAGGAGGTCAGCAGTGGTGCAATGGGAGTTCATAATTCCCGGTCCTTGTCTGAGTCAAGTTGCATGTCATCACCAGATGACTCTTCCAGAGTTGTAATCTCTGGGAGGAGTACTGGGGCCTTTATATTTGGCATTTGATTCCCAGCTTCCCCTTGTATCTGTGAAGATACATTCCCCTTAGGCTAACTGGTTAAATCTAGTTCATTACCAATAGGTTACCAATCCGCGCCTATGTCGGATCCACTATCCGCAGATGCATCCAGGGTTATCAGTCCTGGGGAGGTAAGTGATGTGCTAGATTTGGCAGCGATTACAACACTCTCTCCTAACACCTGTGAAGGCAGATGGTCCATTGAAGGACCTTGGACATGGTATTCTAACCGTAATATGGTTGAATGCCCTATTTCCGTCAATACTTCCTCACCAAATAGAGCTCTCCTAATTGACTAATTTAAAGCTTTTAAGAGCTTGAGTATCTGAGAGTATGTTTGACTCATCACAAGATTCCTTGGCCGACAGGCGAATTTCAATAGACCCACCTTGTTGAGAAGATGAATCCAGTTACTGTTTATGTGCCTTTTCAGCCAGTATATCCTTTTGGGAAGATACATGGAGGGCTATAGTTGTCTCAGTAGGGATACTACTTTTCTTCTTTGGGGACAGAACTGTGGGTTCTCTCAAAGTACCTTCCTTATTTTCTGCATCTAGTGCAGTTTCTCCCTCTATAAACATTGGGTCCTTGTACGCCAGGGTGTGGGCTAAGAGAGTTGAAAGTGTTTGATTTGGCTCTAGAGGGTGGTTATGAATTTGTGGTATACCAAACTCACTACCTCTCCTCTTTACTTATTCAACAAGCAGTTCTGTGTGATAAGTGTCAAGATTTAATTGGTCTATACTAATGGAATCATAGCATGCTTCATAAGTATTACTCGTAGCAGAGGCACCCATACCTGATAAAGCTAGTCTGTAGACAAATGTATTTGAGTGGGTAGACTCAGCAGCTTCCGGAGTTTATCTAGCAGCTCCAGGTTGAGGTTGTTGAGCATTTTCAGGTACAGCTTCTTGCTGTGGTTCAACTTCAACCTCTGCTTGATCAATATCCTCAGGCTCAGGTTGATCTACTTCTTCATGTGCATCATCTTCAGGTTCATGAGCAATGTTCTTCTATTGTGCATCATCAGCTTGAGGCTCACCTTCATTGTCTTCATCTTCATGTTGAGCATTGATAATAGCAAAGACATCTATCATGTACTCTGTTAGGAAAGCAACATTTGCATTTGGATAGTTTCCTTTTCTGTACAACTTAGTCACTATCAACGGGGACATGATAGGGGAATCTTCCAGGATATCACTGTGAGTTACTGCCTTTTGTGCTTCTGACAGTTTACCATTGAGCACAATCTGAAGAAACCTTGTATATAAGATAAAGTTTTGATGTTGAGATTGGTTCTCCGAAATATGCTTCATGAATATACGCCCAAATTTGATGCGAAGATTATTTGCAACAACAACACCAACAATTTAATTGAAATGAGTCAGTCTATGGAATCCACCAGTCTTGGGAGCCAAGCAGTGAGATAATATGTTGAAGACAAATTCCATTCTTTGGGAAGATGACTTTTATTGAAGTTTTTAGGAAAATTGTCATTCCCTGTCAATGTGCTTCTTATACCTCGGAAGAAACTGAATATTTCCCAGTCTGGTGGAATGGCATCAAAGTTATCACGAGGTAGCTGAAGGTGTTCATTTAAGTAGTATAAATATGGAAATATTGAGTTGTTGGGGCTGTTGTAGCATTGTAAGTATGGATTTTGGTTGCATGGTTGAATTGTGGTTGATTGGTGGTTGATTTAGAGTAGGATAAAAATTGGTAATCGCGTAAACATAGCCGTCGTAATGTCCGATTTACTTTAGACTGTTTTGTTCTTAAAAATCAGGATCCGAACTCACTGTTAGGTTTTGACCATTGCCATGATTAGATTACGAGCTTCGTTTTGATATGTGATTCGTTTGAATCCGATGTACGGTTTAGGAGAAACGACCGTTTTAAGTAACGGCATTTCGCGAACGAACCATTACCCCTCGCCTTACTTTGAAACCTTGGTTAAGGCCCTTAAATGACTAATTGGAGTATGAAACAATTATGTAAAGTGGATTAGGCAGTTGGTAGAGTACACGCGAAAGAATCGCCTTAAAATTATTAATGGTTAATTTATTAAAAATGGTGGAGCCGAGGGTACTCGAATGACTTATGTGATTCGTTAAGTGTAGAAGTTACCATAAGTGAACGTTAGGGTTCAATTGGTTAAAGTCTAGTTTCTTAAGCGACCGGGATTTAATTCCGACTTATGTTGTTGTTCATAGGTTATTGGACCCACTCTAAGCTTAAGTCTACCCCGGAACACTCAGGCAAGTTTTCTACCCGTTATACTGTTGTTGTGATGTATATATGTATATGCATTATCTTGTGATAAATGCATGATTGTTGTTAGCAAATCTTGCGATATATTGGAGCATGTGTTATGGTATATATGCATGCCTGTTTTCGTAATCTTGATTTCTAATTGTTGATTCAATTGCTTATAAGTTGCATAATACCTATGCTAGAGATAAGCAGTAGTTGCGTATACCCTTAGTATAGGGGACCCAAAGGTGAACATTTTTCTAAACCGGGAGTCGATGTTCCCGAGTATAATATATATATATATATTGATATAGTTTTCAAAACTATTAATCGAATAAGGTTTATTCGATAACTTTATTTTATTTAATGAATATTATTTTGAATATTCATTTGAGGACTTATGACTCCGCTTATTTATTAAATAATATTCTTTATTTTATTAAAGAATAATGTTTCGATAATCAAACTTATTTTCGATTATTCAAATAAAGATTATACTTTCGTATAAGTATATCTTTGGTTATTTATTATTCATTTCAAGTATAATTTTTAAAACTTTTACTTCAATTATTTTTATAAGGATTATCCTTATGGGAATATTATTTAAATAATAATATTCAGATATTTTCTAATATATCGGGACTGATTTATTTCATTAAATCAGCTTTACTCCAAACATTCTTAAAAATGTTTTCGAGTCTTCAAAATGATTTTAAAAGTTAGAGCGGATCCCAAAACTCGTTTTCAGATTTAAGATCTTCCTTTCGAAGGAGACTTGAATATTCGCTCAAAAATCTTGGGGATCCGGCTCTGTGGTGTATTTTATATTCGCAACGAAGTTGTTGTTTTGAGAAAACAATTTGATTACTTGCCCAACATTCGGGAAGTAAGTCCATCTAATTGAGTCGGCATAAGCGACAGGCCGGGGTACGGTCTATGAAGGTGTAAGAGGCTGGGTGACAGTCCATCCACGCGTGAGTGGCCGAGTAACGGTCTAGCGCGAGGTCCTAATGCGGCCAGGGTGATGATCGGCGAGGAACTCATCCATCTACAATAGAAAAGGTTACTTATTGGTATCTTTGCCTGATCAGCAAGATATCGGGTTTATGCCAAAATTCTTTTCTTTCCAAATTCATTGGATATTGCAACTCTGTTCATACTTTACATGACAGAGGTTTTCAGGAAATGTATGAGAGATATATATATGGATATATATATTGGGACTTAATGAAGTATATCGTAACTTCATTTCATTCAATAATATTTCAAGGATTGAATCTATTCAAATCTTATCTTGTAGTCTCATCTATGTGATGAACTTTTGAAACGGATTATACCTTGAACGGTGGTAGTTCAAGTAGTATTCGGAAAAGATATAAGTATATTGGAGTATCTTGTAACTTCATCTTTTAAACTTATATCTAGTAAATAATTATCTTGTGCATGTGAAAGATTTTCAGAAAAACGTTGAGACAAGGTTAGATATATGAGATCACCTTGCAACGATATTTTTATACAGTTATAAACTGGAACTCTGTGTATATTATACATGTCAGAGGATTTCAAAGATTGTGAAAAGTATATATGTATATATATACTGAATATTTTGCGACTTGGTCGCATTAAGATATCAAACTTGGTTCATTTCTTCTTGACCAAGACTTTCATGAGTACTATGAGAATGCTCATATATTGTTAATCATTATACATATTATTTCGGTGAGCTTGTTGATCACCCTTGCTTTCTTCTTTCATCACACAACAACAGATAGACAAGATGAACAGGATCAAGCTTCCAATTCGCGAGTAGATAGGAAACGTTCCGCAGTTTCCTGTAGGCGTTGATGCCCCGTGTAGCTGAGGTAGGATCTACCAATAGGCTAGGCTTTCAAATTTCGATGTACCAGACTTATGTATATTTATGAATTGTAATAATGGAAAAGAATATGTAAATTATTCAAAAACCCTTTTTAAGGTGAAATGGTTGATAATTGTGGAATAAAATGACTTGTGTTATTTTTGGTATTCATCTCTGAGACTATAACTTGTGGTGTGTGTGTGTGTGTATATTGTGGGGTCACAGTACGCAGTAGTTGGTTGACTGTTAAGATTAAGTATTGATAAGGGAAATGGAACTCGTGACAACCTGGATCCCCGACCCCGGATTTGGGGGTGTTACAGACATGGTATCAGAGCCAAGCGTTATAAACCTCAGAGATGATGTGACGTTAAGATAATAAGTTCACTAAGATAATAAGAACTCTTGCCAAGTTCATAGTCGGGCTACCTAACGTAGTACTGACAGTTAAAACCCTTACGGGAACCCTTATAAATATTATGATAGTAACATAGTTCATTCTCGTATAGGGCAGCGGGGCACCGAACCCTGAGGTTCAAGAGCATCAGCATGAGGATGTTTTATTACATGTCGGAGATCAAATTGTGAATCCGATAGAGTACCCTAACGAGGGACCGAATGAGATTCATATTGAGAATGTTGCGGTTGAGGATGTTATCCCAGAAGGGATTGTTGCTGAGGAGGATCTCGTGGAGGATCCTGACGAGAATGAAGAGAGGACCGCTGAGGAATTGATGATCGTAGTCAGGGGGACTACCAGAGCAAAAATGGCCGCGAGGGTGGCACTAGAGGATGAATAGTTACCAAGGGCACAAAGGTTAATGAGAGCAGAAGGAGTGGGGCCTTCCACGACACCAATTATACCAGTATCAGACCCTCTTCCAGAGGTTCCTGAAGACATCCATGAGGTTTCACCAATTCCTGTTCCCTCCCCTGTACAGAGCCCAGCACCTACTGAGGAAATGCCACCTTTATCTCCTGCACCATTGTCACCTGATACCGTGCTTGGTTATCCATTTGGATCTCCTGGGTCTGCACCACCTGCACTCTATGGACTGCTAGATGCTACCACTCAGGCTTCTCTTATCGCCAATTATCATATGACTTGGGGTGGCCTGTCTGAGGCCCGTAATGTTAGAAGTGATCTGTTGGACCGACTTACTGCACCAAGAATTGAGGGCGGGGTACTTCCGGCAGGATTAGCTTATAGCATGGAAAGGATTGAGGCTACCACCCGAATTACAGCTAGAGGCCATCTTGAGGGTCAGATTGATCTAGCTCTACTTGCGACTATATTAGACCTCATCACCACCTTAATGGAGCAGGTTAGGGATGTCGTGCGTGCCCGCATTTCTTGATCCATAATAGTGTGCAGGGTCTGGGCAATCAGATAAGGGTTTCATGTAGCACCGCTTTTGGAGGATTAGCCTAAGTTATGAATGATTAGTTTTAATGACTAGATGATTATCTATGGTAGTACTTTTGGGATAGAAGCGATCAGATCAAATGATGTAATTCTCTTTAATGTGTTCAGTTGTTGTACCCTCGAACAAATGGTTATGTATATATTCGTTAATTTCAGTTCAGATCAGTTTGTTTGTGATAAGTTCATATTGTTAATTGCACTATTAACACTTAAGAGACTGTTATGAAGTTTATAGAACTTGAGAATTCATAATTTGCAATCATGTAAGGACTGAACGAGGGAAAGACTTAAGCAAAGTAAGTAAGATAAATATCCACAGATTCTCAAAAAAATTCCAAGCATTATGCCCCCACGAGGAATAAGATTAGGGGCAAACCTTGAATGTGATAATCAGGGAGGTCGCAATTAAGATATAAGGAACCCAGAACATAATGAAGTGGAAAACAAGGATTTTAACGTATAAGATAACTCCAAGTATGGGAGAAGGATGAAACATTTCATACTAAAGAAACAGAAGGTCGATTTAGGAAAGGAGACCCGAGACGGTACTCCTATATGACAATTCATGGACCTGTCTAAAAAGAACTTAGACTATTATCCCCAACCACCACCCTGAGGAGACAGTGCGGTGGGAAATTCTTTCAGGACCTTTAAGTCGCTAAGCTCTCAGAATTCCCAGGAACAAGCAAACCCAGTAGTGGCGAGAGCCTGGCTAAAGGAAATATAGGAATCATTTGAGATTCTAAATAAGTGATGAAGCACAAAAGACTGTTTTTGTCACTTACCCTCCTAAGAAAGAGACCACCCGCTGGTGAAAGACCAAGAAAGGCACGGAGCCAGAAGTTATAATAAACTGATTAAAGTTCAGACAATTGTTTTCGGGAAAGTACTTCCCAAGGTTATGGAGATAGTGTAAAGGCTTTAGAGCCAGAACAAAGGCAGACGAGTATGATGAATTATAAATCTAAGTTGGAAAAGTTGTCAAGATTCGCTCTGAGGATACGAATCCAGAATGACGGGATGTTTGAAATCAATGCTTATGTTGTGTTGGTTCATGAAATAATGATAAGAGAAAGGAAAATAAAAAAAAACTGAAGTGGAAAGGAATATAAAGGCAATAGAGTTTGAGGAATGATGAGGGAGTTGGGTATGAGGAAACCCTAAAGACTCGTAGCAATAGAAATAGAAAAGTATGTAATCGTGAGGATGAGGGTGATTCACCATGAGTTAAAATTGATGGTTGAAGGCATAAGAGATACATATATTTTATCCCCTGTAAGTTGGGAGGATTCGATGAAACCTTGAGATAGTTCGAAGGATAAATAATGAGACGTAGATAGACTGAGGAGACAAGAAAATAGGAAATTAGGAAAATTGGATGAAGGAAGTGACCTTCAAGAATGTGAAGTGTAAGACCGATGGCATGATACCCAGAAAGGGAGACGCCAGGTACGAAAGACATCCCAACATTGAGATGACTGTTGAGATAAACAACAAAAGTAAATGAGGAATTATTAAGAAGAAGTTCACGTTGAACACGACCAATATCTTCCAGGGCATCCCTGTCGTCATTACCAAATTTGGAAAGAAAAGCGGGTAACCATTGTTATCTTTTGAAGGCCATATGTGTTGACCTCAGTTTGAATAAGGATGCTATTGTAAAATTGGTATAGACTATATGGGTGGGAATGATTGAATAAGACACCCTTATCAGGGATATATGACTTGATTTATCCATGGAAGGATGCATGTACCTTTTTAAAGGTGGAATCAAGGATAGAACATCTGTAACTTAGAATGAATCCTAAGGGAATGCATAAAGGTTGGCATTTCACCCTTAATAGGGATAGTATGAGTTTTGACAGTATAAATTGGAAAGGATTAAGGTAACAACAACCTTTAAGGATCAGTGGAGAAATTTTTCAGAAGTATATAGACAATGATTCTGGTATTAGTAAATGGTATCTTGATATGCCCCGTGCCTAGGGTGTACCTGATGAAGGATTTAAGGATAACCTTAGAGGTTTTACAAGGAGAAAGGTAATATTCAAAGTTCTCAAGAATAGAAATTTTGATAAAGGAAATGTGACATAATTATAATAATGCCAGGTGGGGCACATGTTGAACCATAAGAAAGTATAGATTGACCCAATAAGGGTCGAGATTGGTGAAATCAAGAAGGACCCAAAATAAGAGACGTCCTAAGTATGATCAAGAGTCAATCGTGACAATGTTAACCTCTAAAAGACTGAGGCAATAACTTATGGAAAAGTGATGATATATTTTTTTTACCAAGGCGTAATGAAGAGCATTTTCACACAAGCAGTGATTGGAAATGAGGTATAAAATTTAGTTGAAGGTCATTTAAAAGACATTGATTGTAAGGAAATTTTACTATCAGGAAAGGCCAAAGAGGTGGCCAACACTTTAAGTGTAAGAGGATAATTATCGGCGCTCGTGCCAGAGGAATACAGTAATAATGGTTAAAGCCGTGAAGGTTGTATTATGGTTTGGAAGATTGACATTCCTTCTGACGACAGTGCAATACCCAACCGTAATAGTAGTTTGGTAAAAATTTAATTCGTATAATCGCCATGAGCGGGCTATCTATCTTAGAAGGTACTATCTTGAGATAAGCCAGGACCATGTTACGGAATGACTAAATGAACCTTTGAGATGCATGTCTCCCAATAAAGACATATGATTAAGAATGGTATTAACCTGCTTTTGTTGCCTTCATTGAAACTCTTCTGCAATTTTATCTAGCTTCATGTCATATGTACGCCAAGTTCAGGAGTGTTCTTCATGAATCATGGAATGGTGATTATGTTGCCTCCTTAGAAGAATCCGATACGACATGTATGGACTCCGTATGGTTAGCTATTAAGATTTCATAGAAAATGAATGACTACAGTAGGTCAGTGGTGGACCATAGTAATGCAACAATGATTCTGCGAGTAATGAGCTGATTACAACCGTGAGAGTTGTATTGGAATGGATGTTGAGATTGAGTACCCCTAATGGGGTCGTGTTGATATATAAGTTATCATTGATAGACTACCTAGTGGAGTATTTACATATTATATATTTATTCCCTATTATGAATAGAGAGTCGTATTACTATACGAGGAAGGTTGCGGTGCAAGCATAGAATTCTAATAACGATGATGTGTAGAATGAGATCCCATATTCGATTTTCGATGTCGAGGGAGTTTCAAAGGTGATTGTGTATAAGCCCGAGCAAGAGCATGGGTCCATAGAATGATGGACAGAATATCAAAAATATTTAGGCATGTGAAATACGATGCTATAATACCTGATGTTGATATATATACGTATATGTTTTGTTCTCCCATGATAAACCTCTATAGTTCAGAGGTAGATTCCAAGCCAGATATTTTGTGGCAGTATATTTTATATATATACAATTCTCTTCAATTCGTTCTTTTCTCTCCTTTTTATTTCATATAAGCTGAGAAGAACAACCCTTCCAGAAGGGGAGGTATTGCCGAATGACTATCTATCTGTGTGATAGAAGCCTAGTAGGATACCACATGTTGTTTAATTGCTTGTCAAGTACTAAAGGCTGGCCACCTTCTGTACTAACTATGTAATAGAACAAGTATTCATGATCATAGTGATCTCTCAACAAATTCCTTTACTTCTATAAGATGGATCAAGCTTTCGAAGATAGAAGCAGCTAGAAAGGAAGTAATATCAGTACGGTGGTATTTTGATTCTAACAGGTTCGTGATACTAAGGTTGACGTGGTTATTAAAAGGTTATAGAACGCTAATGAGCAAAAGTGTAACCAGTATAGTATTATGTATGGAAGATAGTAACGACTACGAACTAGAAAAGAATGGGTATTGAGAAGCAAAAGCTATAATGCTAGAAGCTATGATGAGAGTCGGTTCAATAGACTTGAAAGAATTTGAAATGGTCACTTAACACGGATTGAGTTTTCTTACGACAATAAATCATATGTCAGTATTGAGATATCGCCTTATGAGATCCTTGAGGGAAGACAATGTCGATCTCCCTTATGATAGGATGATGTTACAGAGCGCAAGATGCTCAAACCAGTAGTGGTCCAAAGGACCAAGGATATAATAGATCTAATCAGAGGACGGCTGGTAGTAGCCCAAGGTGGACATAAAAAGTATGTTGATTTGACACGAAAGGACAAGAAATAGGAAATAGGGGACCTAGTAATGTTAAAGGTATCCCTTGGAAATGATGGATGAGGTTCGGAAAGAAAGGAAAGCTAAGTCCACGAATTGTTAGACCCTTTGAGGTATTAAGATGTATTGGGAAGTTAGCATATGAGCTAGCCCTACCCCCGAACATGTAGCAAGTTCATAACGTGTTCCACATATCAATGTTAAGAAAGTGTAATCCGGATGCCAGACAAATAAGGGCATATGAGCGCATAGGCATGCAACCAGACGTAACCTATATGGAGCAACCAGGAAGGGTTATAGATCAAAAATGGACAAGTGCTTAGGAGAAGGGTTATCAAACTAGTCAGAGTTTGATGGTAGAACCACAATGTGGGAAAATTTACGTGAGAGTTAGAAAGTGCAATGCTAAGAGAGTATCCCTATTTGTTTTCTATTTTGATTCCGGGACGGAATCCTTTTAAGGAGGGGAGACTGTAATAGCCCCAAAATTTTGAACCTTTTTGTAACCCTTATGAATAATGTTTTTGCTGATTATGCTGAATACAAAAACTTTTCATGCCACACTATGTAGGGGTTCTTTTATTGTTATTCTGAGATCTTATTAGTACTCTATATGATATATAAGTGTATGTAAAGATCGTCAGAATCCAAATTCAAACACTTTGATTTTTCCCGAAAATCCACCAGATATCGGAAGAATTGAGTATAAGGTAACAGGATAAAAAGGATTTAAATTCAAGGATTATAAGAGAGGATCATAAAAGGAATATAATGTATTGAGAAAGGTTAAGGAAACCCAAGTAATAAGATCCCGGGTATGATCCCTCAAACGATAAACGAAAACGAAAGTTAAGAGAACCGTATAACAGATCAGCGGTCATTAGCCAAGTAATTAGAAGCTAATCAAAGAGATTAGTGAGGATGATGTCATCAAACCAATAAGAATAGGACAAGCATGGGAAGATGACATAGGATTGATGACCTAAGCATGACCAAAGAGAAGTGTGTTGTGGTTGATTTCAAGCCACACAAAAATCACCATGGTTAAAAGGTAAATAATTAAAACAAAAGCAAAAACAACCAACCAATAAATAATTTCACCAAAAACACAAGTTGACTTCCCATTTCAAGCTAAAAGCTCTCGGCCTCTTTTCCATTTCAAGAGGAAAAAAACCAAAATCCAAGTTCCAAGCTTCATTAATTAGTGAGGTAATTATCTAAGATTCCTTATGCATAGATATAGCTATCCTATAAGTTTCAACTTCAAATTCCTTCACAATCTCTTCCTAAAATTCATGGAAGAAGAGGGTGAATAGTGTTTTTCAAGAACTTAAAATTTTGTTCTTGAGTTTTTGTTTAGATTAAGCTTGGGTAAGGACTTTCAAGGGTGATTCCAAGCTAATTAGTTACTCCCACTCACCAAGGAAGGTATAATCTCAAACCCTAGCCCTACTTTTGTATATTTAGAGCTTTTGTGTTTAGTATGGTTCATGAGAAGATTGATTATTGAGTATTTAGAGATGTGTTGGTTTTGTGATGTGTTTGGAGTTGTAAATATTGTTGATTAGTTAAAGAACTTAAGTAAAGCTTTTAGTTCATGATGGGAAGTAGTATAAATTTGGAAATATTGAGTTATTGGGGCTGTTGTAGCATTGTAAGTATGGAGTTTGGTTGTATGGTTGAATTGTGGTTGATTGGTGGTTGATTTAGAGTAGGATAAAAATTGGTAATCGCGTAAACATAGCCGTCGTAATGTCCGATTTACTTTAGACTGTTTTGTTCTTAACAATCAGGAACCGAGGACTCACTGTTAGGTTTTGACCATTGCCATTATTAGATAGTTCATGTTACGAGCTTCGTTTTGATATGTGGTTCGTTTGAATCCGATGTACGGTTTAGGAGAAATGACCGTTTTAAGTAACGACATTTCGCAAACGAACCATTACCCCTCGCCTTACTTTTAAACCTTGGTTAAGGCCCTTAAATGACTAATTGGAGTATGAAACAATTATGTAAAGTGGATTAGGCAGTTAGTAGAGTACTCGCGAAAGAATCACCTTAAAATTATTAATGGTTAATTTATTAAAAATGGTGGAGCCGAGGGTACTCGAATGACTTATGTGATTCGTTAAGCGTAGAAGTTACCATAAGTGAACGTTAGGGTTCAATTGGTTAAAGTCTAGTTTCTTAAGCGACCGGGGTTTAATTCCAACTTATGTTGTTTTTCATAGGTTATCGGACCCACTCTAAGCTAAAGTCTACCCCGGAACACTCAGGCAAGTTTTCTACCCGTTATACTGTTGTTGGGATGTGTATATGTATATGCATTATCTTGTGATAAATGCATGATTGTTGTTAGCAAATCTTGCGATATATTGGAGCATGTGTTATGGTATATATGCATGCCTGTTTTCGTAATCTTGATTTCTAATTGTTGATTCAATTGCTTATAAGTTACATAATACCTATGCTAGAGATAAGCGGTAGTTCCGTATACCCTTAGTATAGGGGACCCAAAGGTGAACATTTTGCTAAACCGGGAGTCGATGTTCCCGAGTATAATATATATATATATATATATTGATATAGTTTTCAAAACTATTAATCGAATAAGGTTTATTCGATAATTTATTTTATTTAATGAATATTATTTTAAATATTCATTTGAGGACTTATGACTCCGCTTATTTATTAAATAATATTCTTTATTTTATTAAAGAATAATGTTTCGATAATCAAACTTATTTTCGATTATTCAAATAAAGATCATACTTTCGTATAAGTATATCTTTGGTTATTTATTATTCATTTCAAGTATAATTTTTAAAACTTTTACTTCAATTATTTTTATAAGGATTATCCTTATGGGAATATTATTTAAATAATAATATTCAGATATTTTCTAATATATCGGGACTGATTTATTTCATTAAATCAGCTTTACTCCAAACATTCTTAAAAATGTTTTCGAGTCTTCAAAATGATTTTAAAAGTTAGAGCGGATCCCAAAACTCGTTTTTAGATTTAAGATCTTCCTTTCGAAGGAGACTTGAATATTCGCTCAAAAATCTTGGGGATCCGGCTCTGTGGTGTATTTTATATTCGCAATGAGGTTGTTGTTTTGAGAAAATAATTTGATTACTTGCCCAACGTTCGGGAAGTAAGTCCATCTAATTGAGTCGGCATAAGCGACAGGCCGGGGTACGGTCTATGAAGGTGTAAGAGGCTGGGTGACAGTCCATCCACGCGTGAGTGGCCGGGTAACGGTCTAGCGCGAGGTCCTAATGCGGCCAGGGTGATGATCGGCGAGGAATTCATCCATCTACAGTAGAAAAGGTTACTTATTGGTATCTTTGCCTGATCAGCAAGATATCGGGTTTATGCCAAAATTCTTTTCTTTCCAAATTCATTGGATATTGCAACTCTGTTCATACTTTACATGACAGAGGTTTTCAGGAAATGTATGAGAGATATATATGGATATATATATATATATATATATATCGGGACTTAATGAAGTATATCGTAACTTCATTTCATTCAATAATATTTCAAGGATTGAATCTATTCAAATCTTATCTTGTAGTCTCATCTATGTGATGAACTTTTGAAATGGATTATACCTTGAACGGTGGTAGTTCAAGTAGTATTCGTAAAAGATATAAGTATATTGGAGTATCTTGTAACTTCATCTTTTAAACTTATATCTAGTAAATGATTATCTTGTGCATGTCAAAGATTTTCAGAAAAACGTTGAGACAAGGTTAGATATATGAGATCACCTTGCAATGATATTTTTATACAGTTATAAACTGGAACTCTGTGTATATTATACATGTCAAAGGATTTCAAAGATTATGAAAAGTATATATGTATATATATACTGAATATTTTGCGACTTGGTCGCATTAAGATATCAAACTTGGTTCATTTCTTCTTGACCAAGACTTTTATGAGTACTATGAGAATGCTCATATATTGTTAATCATTATACATATTATTTCGGTGAGCTTGTTGCTCACCCTTGCTTTCTTCTTTCATCACACAACAACAGATAGACAAGATGAACATGATCAAACTCCCAATTCGCGAGCAGATAGGAAACGTTCCGCAGTTTCCTGTAGGCGTTGATGCCGTGTAGCTGAGGTAGGATCTACCAATAGGCTAGGCTTTCAAATTTCGATGTACCAGACTTATGTATATTTATGAATTGTAATAATGGCAAAGAATATGCAAATTATTCAGAAACCCTTTTTAAGGTGAAATGGTTGATAATTGTGGAATAAAATGACTTGTGTTATTTTTGGTATTCATCTCTGAGACTATAACTTGTGGTGTGTGTGTGTATATTGTGGGGTCACAGTACGCAGTAGTTGGTTGACTATTAAGATTAAGTATTGATAAGGGAAATGGAACTCGTGACAACCTGGATCCCCGACCCCGGATTTGGGGGTGTTACACAAGAAATAATTAATGGCATGTAAATTCAGATGTCCTTGAAATATTGAAATTTAATAACAAGTGAATTCAACCAAGACGAATTGCAGTTTCTGACTTCTAATATATTAATTAGAAAGATTTAACATACCAAGTTCACTAACCAACTTAGAGAAAGTATTTTCATCAAGTGGTTTTGTGAAGATGGCTACAATTTGATCCTCTGTGGGTTTAAAATATAACTCCACGGTGCCATTTGTGACATGCTCTCTGATAAAGTGATACCTGATATCAATGTGCTTTATTCTTGAGTGCTGAACTGGGTTGTTTGAGATTGCTATTGCACTTGTATTGTCACAGAATATTGGAATCTTCCATACCAACATACCATAATCCCGGAGTTGGTTCCTCATCCACAAGATTTGGGCACAACAGCTTGATGTTTCCCCTTGTTCAGCATGATGCTGAGTGTGAACTGTAAATCCTCTTCCTGCTTCCCCTGAGTTGCTGTCACCATGCCTGGATAATTTTGATCTTTGTGTAGTAGTTCTTGAAGGTGTTCCTGTATGATTATCATAATCATTGTTTCCACCATTACTACCACTTGATCCTGAATCAACATTTCCATGTACTGTAGTTATAGCTCTAGCAATTCTATATCCAAAGGATCATCTGATAGATTTTCAAATTCCAGAGATTCAGAATCCTTTTCTCTTTACATGCTTTCTAACTTGGTATCGTCGAATGTTAAATTAAGGTTTTCAATCACCTTCTGATCAGTAATTATATAAACCCTTTAAGCTTTAGATTCCAGAGAATAACCAAGAAATATGCCTTCTTCTGCTTTAGCATCAAACTTTCCTAGATGTTCATTTCCTTCCTTCAGCACAAAGCATTTAGTACCAAACACATGAAAGTATTTCAGTGTTGGTTTCTTGTCAGCCATTATCTCATAAGGAGTCTTGTCATGATCATTGTTAATTAGGGTACGATTTTGAGTGTAACATGTTGTGTTGACAGCTTCAGCCCAGAAGTAAGTAGGAAGTATTGATTCACTTAGCATAGTCCTTGCCGCTTTAACCAAGGTACGATTCTTCCTTTCTATTACTCCATTTTACTGTGGAGTTCTTGGGGCTGGATACTGTCTCGAAATACCTTTCTTTGTACAGAATTCATTTAAAAATGTATTATTGAATTATGTCCCATTATCTAATCTGATTTTCCTGACAGGTAATTTCGCTTCCATCTCAATCTTCTTTATATGATCCACTATAAGATGAGGTGTTTCATCCTTGGATTGCAAAAACAACACCCATGTGTATTTGGAGAAGTCATCGACCATCACCAAAGTATATCTTTTCCTTGATAGTGACAACACATTCACTGGACCAAATAAGTCCATGTGAATTAACTAAAGAGGTTCAGTTATGCTTGTCATTTCCTTGCTTCTATGTGATGCTTTTTTTTATTTCCCTTTTTCACATGCTTCACAGAGTTCTTCTTGACAGAATTCCATCTGTGGTAGTCCTCTCACCAATTCTCTCTTAACCAGAGAGTTCATTCTCTTGAAGTTCAAGTGCGAGAGCATCTTGTGCCATAGCCAACTTTATTCTGATGAAGCTTTGCTGTAGAAATATCTGATTACTCCATCACAGGTAGACTTCAAGTCAGCTACGTACAAATTACCTTTCCTCACTCCATGTAAAGCAAGCTTCTCATCTTTCCTGTGAGAGATCAAACATCTTTCTGGCCTAAAATCAACATTGTATCCTTTGTCACAAAAATGACTTATGCTCAGAAGATTATGCTTCAATCCTTCCACAAGAGAGATGTTTTCAATGATGACATTGCCAATTTCCAAATTGCCATATCCCTTAGTAAATCCTTTGCTATCATCTCCAAAGGTAACTATAGGGACAACTTTCTCAACCACACCTGTGAGCAAGGACTTTTCTCCGGTCATATGTCTTGATCAACCACTATCCAGAATCCACATGATCTTTTCTTTTCTTACTTTACTCTGCAAACACATATTGATTAAGAAGATTTGGTACCCAAGATTTCTTGGGTCCTGAAGGTTTAGGGGTAAAAATAGGATCAACAAATGAAACCTTAACAGGCTTAGCTTTCACTATGACTGGCTCCTTCTCAGTGTTAGTCTCAACAGAGTTGTCAGACTTAGAAATAGGAGGAACAGTCTCGGCCCGTGTGTGCTCATTACTCATGTTTGTCTTAGTGTTAATGTAAGTGATAGCAGTTGCTTAAAAAGCTTTAAAATATTCAGACATGGTAACAAATGCATGTGGCATACATCCAACTATACCACAGGGCTCATGAAAACTAGGCATGGCAGGCATACTGGAAGTTGTAACAGATTCTACTTTAGTTTTAGTGCATGTATGTGTAAGGTGTGCAGCAGAATTGCAATTATTACATAATTTCATAGATGCAGATGAGGAAGATGCAAAGTCATATTTCTTATTTACACCTATCTTGCCATTTCTGTTCTTCTTAGCCTTAACCGTAGCACCCTCACCACTCTTAGAGTTAACTATGGGGTCTGGTTTCTTAAGTGTGTCAGGTTCCTTACTAGGCTCATTCTCAGTGTTAGTCTCAACAGAGTTGTCAGACTTAGAAATAGGAGGAATAGTCTTGGCCCGTGTGTGCTCATTACTCATGCTTGTCTTAGTGTTAATGCAAGTTCTAGTTGTTGCTTGAAAAGCTTTGAAATATTCAGACATGGTAACAAATGCACATGGCATACATCCAACTACACCACAGGGCTCATGAAAACTAGGCATGGCAGGCATACTGGAAGTTACAACATATTTTACTTTAGTTTTAGTGCATGCATGTGTAAGGTGTGCAACATAATTGCAATTATTACATAACTTCATAGATGCAGATGAGGAAGATGTAAAGTCAGATTTCTTATTTACACCTACCTTGCAATATCTGTTCTTCTTAGCCTTTACCGTAGCACCCTCACCAGTCTTAGAGTTAACTATGGGGTCTGGTTTCTTAAGTGTGTCAGGTTCCTTACTATCCACCTTCTTACCTAGGGCAGCTATGGATTTGGCTTTACTAGATAGAGCCTTAGGAGTTTTAGGGGATTCCTTTACCTTCTCTCTATCTTCAGCAATCAATTCCTCATTGATTAGCAAACTTACTTCATCCAAAGGTTCTGAAACAGACTCAGTGAACAACGGAGATATAGCATCCTTAATAACATATGGAACCTTTTCTGAAACAAACATGTTTATTTCAGATGTACCACTATATTTCTTACTATTCAGCTTAGAATAGTCAAGTCCTATTGAAGTCTTAGATTTAAATCTTTGACTATCTATTATCTCCTTATGAGTCAAAGTTGCATTCTTAAACGCCTGTAACTTCTTTTCTAAGTCAGCAATTTTGGTTCTAAGAATGGCTTATATGTCTGCATTGCACTTAACCTTATTCTCTAGATATTCATTCTTTTGTTTAAGATTTTCTAGTCCAACTACAAGCAATTCTAGTTCTTCATTCCTAGAGATTAAACTCTCAGATTTAAAAACTAACTTATCATTTTCAAGTTTATATGCAAGCATGCTTGTATTGATATTATACAATTCTAAAGTAAGTTCATGCACATTAGATTTGTATTCAGACACAGACGTATCTATAGTGGTAAGTTCAGGAACCTGAGATGATCGTGATGATTCCTCTGCAGAGTCTGCCATAAGAGCCAGCTTTACATACTCTTCCTCTTCATCCGAATCAGTATCATCCCAACTTTTTCCTTCAGCAATGTACGCTCTTCCCTTTTCCTTCATCACAGAAGCATTCAGCTTCTGTTTCAGCTTCTCATTCTCCCTCTTCAAATCTTCATAAGTTTCCTTCTTTTCATTGGAGTCTTTTGCTTTTGCTGCCTTGGGCTTTCTGCAATCAGATGCAAAGTGCCCTAACTCATTTCAGTTGTAACATCTTGTCTTGCTCTTGTCTACCCAACTTGACTTGTAGCCTCCCTGATGAACCCCTTGGTTTATAGTTGGGTTTCCTTCTAAATCTAACATGACTAAATTTTGCAACCATGTATGCCATAGATTTGTCTTCCAACTGTTCAAGTTCTTCTTGAGTGTAGAACTCACTTTCATCCTCTAGCTCACCATGAGCAATTTTAGCTACGACAATTTCCTTGATTGTTGAGGAGGGTGCAACCTTGTCTTCTTGAGCTTCAGGTTCATGAACTACAAGTGCAGTGATTTTTGTAGTGTCGTACTCTTACTGTCAATAGAACCAGGTCCATAGATAATATTTCTATGCTCTTGCTCCAGCTCATGTGTTCTTAGCTTTCCATAGATCACATCCAGGGATATAGTAATAAAATCTGCTATTTCCCTGATTGATGTATTCTTTTGTTCCAGGTGAATGGGAGCGTTAGCATAAACTTTCTGTTGGACTCTCGTATAGGGTAAACTTTTCCTTGCAGCTTTAATTCACTTAACAGTCTTATATATCTCTCAAAGAGTGAAGACAGTGTTTCTCCGGGTTGAAGTTTGAATGCCTCATACTGAGTCATCAAAATATCCATCCTGTTTTCTTTGACTTCTTCTGTACCTTCCATTAGAAGCTCAATGGTATCCCACATATCTTTTGCACTATTACATCCTAGAAGTTGATGACTCATATCATTATCGGTCGATTCCACAATTATGAGTTGAAGGCTTGTGTCTAGATTTATCAACTCCTTGTCAGTTTCCGTATATTTAGACGGATCCCTGGGAGTGGATGAGGAAGGAATTCTCACACCAGCTGTGGTTATGGATTCAACAACTACTTCCATCGGAACATAAGGGCTATTCAGTAATATCCTAATGTAAAGTGGATTCGATGCTTTCATAAACAACATCATCTTTTTCTTTCATAAATTGTAATTATCTCTATCAAATGGGGGAACCTTTATACTTCCAATTCTTTGGTTGTTCATCATCTTGGCGGAATTAAAATATAAAAAGTTCAAAATTTTCAAAAATGAGAATTTTTGAAAATTAAAAAATTCAAGAAATTTTAAAGAACTTGTTTCTTTCTTCGGATCTTGATTTGTATGTCAATCAACAAGCTCTGATACCAATTGTTAGTCCCAAAGTATCGTAGAATGGGGGTTGAATACGATACCTACTATCTTTTCGAATCGATTACAAGTTCTTCGTTAAAAGTACGGAATCAAATTAGAAACAAAACAATTCGAGGAATATATTGTTTTATTAATATAATCCTTGAGGTTGCTACAAACTAATCAATAAATTGATTAGCTACAATAAATTCAGCAGCATAACAATATGTTTACAAGCTTAATAAATAAAGTGCTTTGATGGAGCTCTCGTAAACTAAACTGTATTGCTGAAGAAGATGACTGAAATGAATTCTATTCACTTAGCTGCTAATGTAGTCTTTCAAATTCATTGGACAGGTGGCATTATTGTGTCCACACAAATCTTTTAATTTGTTGCATTTAATTCACTGGAAATCACAAAGTGCTCTATGGCGACTTGTACATTCTGTGTCTTCTCTTCTATGGTGACCAGTATCTTGTGTTGCTCTATGGCGACTAGTTGAAGCTCTATGGAGACTGGTTGAAGCTCTATGGCGACCACTGGTACCTTAGAGTGATTCTCTATGGTGACCATTGTGGTGCCTTAGTGTAATTCTCTATGGCGACCAGTGTGGTGCCTTAGAGTAATTCTCTATGGCGACCAGTGTGGTGCCTTAGAGTAATTCTCTATGGCGACCACTTGGTGCCTTAAAAGTAATTCTCTATGGTGACTGCTATGTGACGACCATAGAAATTACTTGTAGTAGTGCTTACACTTTACTTTATCAACATTTTCTTCTGTAACTGAATCAAAATTCCTTCTTGAATATTGATGTTTGCTGCACTAATCTGGTTCATAAACTGTTAGGTCACACAACACTGTAGAAGG
The DNA here is from genome assembly GCF_009905375.1 of Apium graveolens. NCBI lineage: Eukaryota > Viridiplantae > Streptophyta > Magnoliopsida > Apiales > Apiaceae > Apium > Apium graveolens. Next base: position 237,506,180 of record NC_133655.1, read on the forward strand.
GGGTTGAATACAGTGTTACTACAATCAAATCGATTTTAAAAACAAGTAACAGTAAACATATATATTCAATAAAATAAACTTTGTTACAATGGAACTGTTCTCTCTTAGTGATGAACAAATATCACTAAGAGCTGCTAGGTTACAATATATAATCTTCTCGATAATGATAACACATATAGTGTAAACCCTAAGTCTGTGTTTATATAGTACACAGTTACAAGATAACTTCTAATTGATATGGAATATAAATATGTCTCCTAAAATATATCAATCAGATATCTTCTACAAGTCTTCCAGTCTTCTAACTCTTTTCATGCATATCTTCTTTTGTTTAAGTCATGATCTTCTACTATAAATCAGCTTCCTTCCTTAACTATAAGTCCTCCTGCACTTATGTTCTTATATGACCTTAAGTTCTGATATTAAGTTATGACTTCCAGTAAGTCCTGATTCTAGTAAGTCCTGATATGTCCTGATATTGATGTTTGGTACACTGATCTGTTCTTTGGTCTTGGCAATAGGGTTCAGACTTTATTTCTTTCAAATTCATTTAAATCTTCCTGCATTGCTTGCACCCAATCAACATCTTGAAGAGCTTTTTCCACTTTCTTTGGTTCAGTCTGAGATAGAAAAGAATGATAGAGACATTCATTTGCTATTGCAGTTCTAGTTCTGACACCTGCTTCAGGATCTCCAATTATTAAGTCAGGTGTAAAGGATTTGGTCCACTTCCTTATAAATGGAAGTTGATTTCTAGAACTGGATCCTCCCCCATGATCCATGCTATCTCCATCAGCATTTTCTGATGCTCCCCCTGTAGTTATACTCTCGAAACTTCAGAATTTGAGTTGGTTCCTTCAGGATTTGAAGAATCAGAGTTTCCAGAATTATCAGAATTTGGCTCATCAGAACTTGATGAATCAGAACTTGAAGAGCCAGTGACAGGTTCTGATGGTTCTTGAGAGTCTTGAGTTGTGGTAGGATCTTCAACTTTCTCCCCCTGGACAGGTGCATTTTCCTTTGGAGTTGTTACCACAGTTTCAATGACATCAGAACTTAACCCGTCAGTACTTACATGATCAGAGTTTAAGTCATCAGAATTTAAAGAATCAGAGTTTAAATCTTCATTTTCAAATCTCAGCTTATCATGATCATTGAAATCTTTAAGTCCGGTAATCTTCTTATCATCAAAAGATGCATTGATAGATTCCATGAAAACCCGTGTTCTTAAATTGTAGACTCTGAAGGCTTTTGTGGAAAGTGGATATCCAATAAAAATTCCTTCATCGGCTTTTAGATCAAATTTAGACAGCTGTTCAGAATGAGTGTTAAGAACAAAACACTTACAACCAAATACATGAAAGTATTTCAGATTTGGCTTCTTTTTCTTCACCATCTCATATGGTATTTTTCCATGCTTGTTTATGAGCGTAGCATTCTGTGTAAAAGAAGCAGTCTGTACAGCTTCAGCCCAAAAGTAGGTTGGTAGCTTTGCTTCATCAAGCATAGTTCGTGCAGCTTCAATGAGAGTCCTGTTCTTTCTTTCTACAACTCCATTTTGCTGTGGAATTCCAGGTGCAGAAAATTCCTGTTTCATTCCATGCTCTTTGCAGAACTCTTCCATGATTGAATTCTTGAACTCAGTGCCATTATCACTTCTTATAATTTTAACAGAATTTTTGACCAACTTATCCAGCTGTCTGACATGATCAGTTAGAGTAGATGCAGTCTCATTCTTCTTGTGCAAGAAATACACCCAAGTGTACCTTGTGAACTTATCAACTATAACCATAGCATATTTCTTTTTTTTAATAGACATGAAATTGACTGGAACAAATAGATCAACATGCAGTAGGTGATAAGGCTCAAGAATTGAAGATTCAGTTTTGCTCTTGAATGAAGATTTTCTTTATTTTGCCTTTTGGCATGAATCACAAAGGCCATCAGGAGCAAATACTGATTTTGGCAGTCCTCTCACAAGATCTTTCTTTACTAGCTCATTTATGTTGTTAAAATTTAAATAAGAGAGTCTTTTATGCCAATTCCAGCTTTCTTCAATTGATGCTCTACTCAACAGACAGATTGTAGAACCATCAGAACTTGTTGAAAGTCTGGCTTCATAAATGTTACCATGCTTGTAACCTTTCTGAACCACTTTGCCTGTAGAATTGTTTACAACTTCACAGTGTTCTTCAGAGAAATCCCCATGATAACCTCTGTCACAGATTTGACTCACACTTAGTAGATTGTGTTTAAGTCCTGAGAGAAGAGCTATTGTTTCAATGACGACATTCCCAAGATTGATATTGCAATATCCCAGAGTTTTTCCCATGTTTCCATCTCCATAAGAAACTCCTGGGCCATCTTTCTCCACAAAGTCTGATAGCAGGGCTTTATTTCCAGTCATATGTCCTGAACATCCACTGCCCAGAACTAGGATATTTTTCTTGTTGCCCTGCAATCACAAAGACCACTAATGGTTAGTTTTAGGGACCCAGACTTGCTTGGATCCTTTGGCCTTTTTAAGTTTGTTAGCATTTGCAGCGGATTTAATTTCAGAGTTTATGCTAACATGCTGTTTATCAGAACTTATATCATACTTTGTATCAGAATTTATACTAGAAGGAATTAAAGTAACTTTCTTTAAAGAAGGTTTTATTTGATAATAATCATAGTACAGACTATGATATTCCTTACAAGTATAAATAGAATGCCATAAACTACCACAATGAAAACAAGGATTTTGTGGCTTAAACCTAACAGACTGACTCTTAACTCCTGGTCTAGGAGATATAGAGTTTATATTCTTATTCTTCCTACAAAAAGAAGCAAGATGGTTAGTGTTTCCAGAGTTATAGCATTTCTTTCTAGGAGCATTAGGAACAGGCATATAATTATTGCTTTTATTCACACCTTCATTTCAATTCCTATTTTTCCTAGCTTCCCTTACCTTGATGACATTCCTAATCTCTTTCAGCTTATGCTTAAGTTGCTTCTTTATCATTAAGCCTATGTTGACTTCAGCTGGTTTATCCTGTTCTAATTTGTCAGAAATTGACTTCTCCTTAACTTCTGTCACAGACTCTTTCATCTTTTCAGAATCAGACTTTACAGTTTTAGCTACAAACTTAACAGGATTTACCTTAGGCTTAGCATTCTATTTAACAACAATTGGCTCAATTTGTTCAGTTCCTTTTTCACTTTTATCATCTCCATAACCTAAGTCCTCTTTCCAGTTTCCACTACTTAATAAATTCTGAGTTGATCTACCAGAGTTAGTCCAAGTTCTGATAATCTCTCTTTCTTTTTCTAAGTCAGATTTTAGAGATTCATTCAATTTTAACACTTGATCTCTAACATATAAAGCATCATCTTTTTCTTTCTTAGTTTGATGAAGAACAACTAACTCCTTTTCTAAATAATCATTTCTCTTTTTATAAGCAGAATTTTCAGATGTTAATCTTTCACATGTTAAAGTCTGATCTCTATAACTAATAAACATGGTTTTAAGATATAATCTCAACTCAGTATTATCATCAGTATGAAAAGCATAAGTTGTTTGAGGTACCTTCAATTCAGCAGTTTCAGGGCTGCTATCAGCATTTGCCATCAAGGCGTAGTTCACCTCATCTTCAGAATCTGAAGTGTCCGTCCAGCTTTTCTTCTTTGTGACAAGTGCCTTGCCTTTGTCACTTTTTCCTTTCTTGCAGTCAGGAGATATGTGGCCTCTTTCACCACAGTTGTAGCATTTGACATTTGAATTGTCTCCTCTGTTAGACTTTCCTCCCTTGTCTTCGGACTTTCTGAACCCTTTCTTCTCAGAATTTACACCTTTCCTGGAAAACTTCTTTTCCTTTCTGAATTTCCTGTAGGCTATCTTTGTGATACGCTTCACCATAAGAGCACACAATTCCATCATCTCTTCATCAGCATCCATTTCAGATAAGCTTTCAGTTTCTGAATCATCATCATCAAAATATGATGACTCTGAATTAGACTTTATGATGAGAGCCTTTCCTTTTCCCTTCTTTGAGGTAACAACTTTAGGAGATTCCTCCTCAGCCTTAAGAGCAACTGTCCTTGACTTTCTTCCATGCCTCTTGCTCCTTTGATCCATCTCAAGTTGATAACTCTTGAGCATACCATAAATTTCATCACGGGTAGTTTCAGTAAGGTCATAGTTGTCTCTTATGGTAGTAGACTTCAAATCCCAATTTTCAAGAAGAGCTAAAAGGAATTTTAGATTTGAATCTTCAAGATCATATTCCTTGTCCACCAGTGATAGATCATTCAAAAGTTTGACAAACCTGTCAAATAAGTCAGTTAATGACTCATCAGCTTTTGACTCAAAGTGCTCATACTCTTGAGTGAGTATAGTCCTCCTGTTCTTCTTGATTGTATCAGTTCCCTGGCATCTTGTCTCCAGAGTTTCCCATATCTCCTTTGCAGTCTTGTAATGTATTACCCTGTTTGACATGACATTATCAATGGCACTATGCAGCAAATGCCTTACCTTTGCATCATTGGCAATAGATGAGATGTCTTCAGCTGTGTACTCACCTTTCTCCTTTGGTATGGTCTTTGCTGGTTGATCAACAACTATAACAGAGAGCTTGGTAGGCTTATGTGGTCCTTCATTAATTCTTTCAAGGTATTCTGGATCTGTAGCTTCCAGAAATATAGCCATCTTCACTTTCCATATGGGATACTCAGAAGGTCTCAGTATGGGAACCCTAATAGTTTCATGTCGACTGTGGGTTTGAGTCTTTTGAGTTTCTTCAGTTTTTGTGGGCTTGGTTGGAGTTTGTGCTTCTTCAGACATGATTGTTTGGATATTTACTGTATGTGTGTTAACAGAAAAGCTCTGATACCACTTGTTAGGTCACACAACACTGTAGAAGGGGGTTGAATACAGTGTTACTACAATCAAATCGATTTTGAACACAAGTAACAGTAAACAGATATATTCAATCAAATAAACTTTGTTACAATGGAACTGTTCTCTCTCTCATTGATGAACAAATATCACTAAGAGCTGCTAGGTTACAATGTATAATCTTCTCGATAATGATAACACATACAGTGTAAACCCTAAGTCTTTGTTTATATAGTACACAGTTACAAGATAATATCTAATTGATATGGAATATAATTCTGTCTCCTAAAATATATCAATCAGATATCTTCTACAAGTCTTCCAGTCTTCTAACTCTTTCCATGCATATCTTCATTTGTTTAAGTCATGATCTTCTACTGTAAATCAGCTTCCTTCCTTAACTATAAGTCCTCCCGCACTTAAGTTCTGATATGACCTTAAGTTCTGATATTAAGTTCCGACTTCCAGTAAATCCTGATATGTCCTATTTGTTAAGATCTGAAAACTAAACATGAAACATATTAGACATGACATCTCAAATATATCTAACATAAACAACTAGCATTGAGAGAACCTAATTCAATTTGACTTGTGTTTCTGAGCTGATATAGAGATTGGTGATTATCCATTTCTTATTTCACTGAACCCTTGATCTGTAACACTTGAAATCAATTCATGTAACTGTTGCTTAAAGTCCCTTGATGTCCTATTCTTCATGGCTTAATGAACTTCTTCCCATGATCTGTTTTGAGGACTTAAAGAGTCAATTGCATCTTTTGGTTCTTTGTGTTTATCCTGTCTTCATCTGTAGGGCTCATGTGCTTCACAGTTTTATATTGTTTATCTGTTTATATTTTCATTTTAAGTTATAATTCCTCGATTACATGTTACATTACATTATGCTTTACAAAGCTTGATAAGAGATCGATGTGTTCTGAAACGTGCACAAACTAGTTCTAAGTATCACACTATCCATTGATCGGAATCTTATTCTTATACATGACTAAGACTGAGGATTTCCGAAAATTTGTTATCTTATTAATCACATATATGTATCACACTTATAATAACTAAACAAATATTGGAGAACATCTAATCACACATAATATGACACATTACACAATACATACGAAACAAAAAAAATTCAATTAAATAATCAAACATACAATTCATGTTTAAAATATACGGGGCAACGAATAGTCACTTAGAAAACATGTATGCAAATAAATAACAGAGAGCAACGGAAAGTTACTTACAATACACGCAGGCAAACAAATAATACGGAGCAACGAAAAGTTACTTGCCTCTATCACGGAAACATATAATTCACATTAGAGCACACATACAATCCTTAGAAACCCATCAACTACAGCACATCTAAAATCTCGATCTTCTCCGCGATTCCAATTCTGATCAGATCCTTGTTTATTCTTTTTGACCCTCTAAATGATGTTTTCTTGAAAAACAGGAATATACAAAAGTTGTAGAGAATGAAAAGATCTTTTCAAAAAGTCCAGGATCACTGAATTCCGACTTACGATGAATTTTCTACATATTTTACAAGACTGCTATTTTTTATGAATAAAGGCCTACGAATTTTGATATTAAAGACGAGGAAGACGAATATGATGTATTTATAACGATACCGAACCCTTTATTTTAACCTACAAGTTATCCATATTAGAATTTAATCCAAATTTTAGGTCCATTACTCTAATTCAATTTTAAATCATAATCTTAATCAAATTTTAATCTTTTTTTTAAATATCCTATTATTATTATTATTCTAAAAATTACGGGAAATTACAGGTAAACACTCCGGTGATATTAAGTATAATTATGTTAGCAAAATTATACCTAAGAGATATTCTCGTTCGATAAATATAATCAATCAGATGTGGTTATATATATTTTAGCAAAAGAAAATTAAGATTGGAGTGCTTCAAATTTTGCATAATCTCTATATATTTCCACTTAAATGCCACATATATTCAAGGTCCATATAAAAACCCTATAGTTTGACCGTACCGCCGCCTCCTTCCTTTCCTCCCCTTTTCTAGGGTTTTTCCATTTTCAAGTAAATCGAGGGGCTTCCACTGGTTTTCTCCGATGGAAAGCCCCAAACCCTTTATTCTCTTTTATTTTTGTTAATTTCTTTTCAATAAAACCCATTTTTTGGGTGTTTGTGTGTCTCTTCTCTTGGAGTGTGTCTCTCCTTTTGGAGTGTTTGTTATGTTTTTGTTTACCTATGCTTGGGTTTATCTGGTGTTGGATCTATTGAGGACGCATTTATTGATATTTTTGGTGATCTGCAAAGCCTGCATCGAATCTGGGGCGGTGGTGATTAATGCAAGAGCTCACCTTTCACAACCAAAGATTGTTCATCTTTTATGAGTTTACACTTTCGGCATGTCTATAACTGGTATTCGGCATGTAGATAGTCGGGGTGTCTTCGGCATGTTTATAGTTGGTGTCTAGCATGTAGATTGTTGTGGTGCCCCTTCTCCAATCTCATTTTATCCAATAGGTGTTTCTGAACATTGGGCTAACCACAATTTTTATGTGATATGGTCAATTGCGATGTTGCTATTTGATAATCACATATTATTGCATAATTTTATACCTATTTCTTGCTTGCTTTCATATTTTTAATAAATTAGTTTGTTACATTCTCATCATTTTGTAGATATTTGGAAAAATGTGAAATATGAAGGAAATAGAATTGCGATGTTGCTATTTGATAATCACATATTATTGCATAATTTTATACCTATTTCTTGCTTGATTTCATATTTTTAATAAATTAGTTTGTTGCATTCTCATCAATTTGTAGATATTTGGGAAAAATTAGAAATGTGAAGGAAATAGAAGAAAAAGGCAAAAATGGAATAATTATATTGTCACCAAGCAACTTGGAGAAAAAGCCAAAAGAGATAGTTGGTGAAAATTAATGGTAAAGATCAACACAACACTCGTCACACTTGAATGGCCAATATTCACCCAACTCTACCCTAAACCCTATTTTTTAGCTATAAATACCCCCTTCCCCCTTGTATTCATCATCTAGTTTTATCTTAGTTCATCCTAAATTTAGTAGTAGCCTCTCTTTTCAATTTTTACATCTAATTTTTATTTACTTTGTAATAGCTCTTTTGTAAACACTATCTTCAATTAATGTTATTCTATTGTGAATTGATTTTTCCATATGGTCAAATATTGTAATAGTAAGGCTAAGTTCTAGGTGTAAAATTGTTACCATATGAATTAATTACATGTCCCCTTTCACTTGCTATAAATATAGCTTGAATTTGTGAATGAGAATGGCACCCGAGCATTCTTTCTCTACTCTTTCTCTTACTCATCTTGCTCTCTCTCCGATCAAATATAATAGTTCTTTTAGCAGCTCTTTTATTGTTACTATAGCCGGTATTTTATAACACGTTATCAGCACGAAGCCCTGCCGAAACTGAGAAGGTATACTTTTAATTTAAATGTACATATATATGAGTAGACGTAGTTACACCCTCTACATATAATTTATATATATATATATGACCGAGGTAGACGTGGTTATACCCTCTACTAATAATTTAAATATGTATGGCCGGAGCACCGCCTATCGGTACCATTTAATTTTGGGTAATACCGAAGTATAGTGAGAACCTTAATTTATAATTTGTATAACTATCGTATAATAACTTTTTGCCCCTAACTAACTTATGCAGGATTGTCCACTTTAATTTATTATTGATCGGAGATAACCTGCATACGCAGACGTCCGTATGGCGGGTGAAAATCCATTTGTCATTTTATATATAGATCTGTTTATATTATCAATGATAATAATGATATATACATTGATTATTGCGTACTTGTTAACGCATCCGATTAACTAGGATTTTATGTAATATTTACATTGATGAATTAAAATTTAATAATTTTCGTGTTAATTCAGATTTAGTATGACAAATATTACAAGCTTGTCGTTCGTTGCTTTGGACATTTCTGGCGATAATTATTTATCATGGGTACAAGATGTAAAGTTGCATTTGGGTTCAAAAAAATTAAGTGATACAATAAAGGCAGAATATAAATCTACGGCTGAAGAAAACTTTACCTCTATAATTTTTCTCCGACACCACATGCATGAAGATTTAAAATCTGAGTACTTGGAAGTCGAGGATCCCTTTATTTTATGGGAAAATATAAAGGATAGGTTCGATCACCAGAAATTAGTTTATCTACCTGCAGCTGAAAATGATTGGGCTAATTTAATACTTCAGGATTTTAAGAGTGTCTGAGCATATAGCTCTGCTTTGTTCAAAATAAGTTCTAGGCTTATTATGTGTGGTGAGAAAGTTACGGAAAAAAGAAAAATTGATAAAACATTATCAACCTTTCACCCCAACAATATCAACTTAGCAGAGATGTACAGGGAGCGCAAATTTACTAAGTTCGGGGATCTTCTATCAACTCTCCTCGTTGCTGAACAGAATCATGAATTGGTGATTAATAATCATCAATCTCGTCCAACAGGATCTGCCCCATCACCTGAAGTAAATAACATGTCATTCCAGCAGAATGTACGTGAAAAAGGGTATAGAGGTGGAACGGGCCAAGGGCGGTACCGTGGACGAGGTCGGAGCCATGGGCATTTTTGTCCATATAACAACTCTGGTCACCGGAAGTGGCAATCTGAATCACAGAGTAAAAGAAAGGCACCACGAGGAGGAAAAACTGAAAATGTTTGTTATAGGTGAGGCATGGATGGGCACTGGACACGTAATTGTCATGCCCCAGATCATATTGTTAAACTATACCAATCTTCCCAAAAATCAAAAGAGAAAATGGTAGAAACAAATTTCGCTAACAATAACATAGATGATTTTCCGAGAATCACAACTGAAGGAATAAGCATTAATGGTCTTAATGAACCTAACGAAACTCCCATATGGGAAACTGAACTCCAGTTAAACCTGTGGTTTAGCTTACTTCAATCTGTTCTTTTTGTTATTTCACGCGCCATCATCATTAGCTTCATGCTCTTCGTGACATTTTATTAGCATTTTTTTCTTTTTTTTTAGTTGTTCGATTGTTTATTCTTCTTTTCTAATCTCGGTTCAATTCTTCATTTTTTTTAAACTACTAGTGTTTTGCCTGGTTGTTTTCATTTCTGTTAGTTTCATCCATGAATACATGCTATATAATCTTTTATTTAATAATTTATTAATTTTTTTTCTTATTAGTCCATGTCTATGTTGTGGCCCATTCACTATTTTGGCCCATATTTCAAATGCTTTCCTTTTATTTAGTCCATAGTAATGGTTTTTAATAGTAGTAAATTACTTTTAATTAATCATAGTGTAATCACATAAATAGAAGTTAATTAATACTTTAGTTGTCTTTAATAGTATTAATTAATGTTACTTGATTGCTTTTTTATAAACGATGGTTACATAGTTGGTTTTAAAATTGAATTTGCTTGCCCATGTTTAATTGAATACACTGATAGCCCATCTCATTTCATGATTTTATCATTTGCTGGCCCAAAAGCCCATCCTGCCATATTCTTTCTCACTTTAGTGCAATTAAATTCATGGCCCATGATTAATTCTTGTGTAATCCATTCTTTTTATAATTTTTTTTGCCCATTACTTTTGCTTAGCCCATTTCATTTCTAGTTTTTTTATAGATACGAGTATAAATAGATAATGTATTAGTAGTTACTATATCATGCATTTAGCACTTTATTCCATCATGCCATCATCATTTAATAATCATTAGTATTGTTGTTAGATGTTGCATTAGTATTTGTGTGTAGCTAATAGTTTTTTATCTTTGTTTCTTTCTCTTTTTCTGCGATTTAATTTTTTTTTCTCGGCATTAAAATTAAATTCTCTCAAATTAATTTCTAGTTCGCCTAAATTAAAAATTAAGGAGCGCGAAAATAAGTAGTCTCTGCGGAATGAATCTAAAATATTAAAACAAAAATTATGCGCTTGCAATTTAAAATGCTTGTTTTTGGCACATCAAGTTTTTGACGCTGCTGCCGGGGACTATAATTTTTTTCGCGCCTTAATTTTTAATTTTTTGAATTAGTTTTACTTTTTCTCTTTGTTTAATTTTTCTAGAAAATTGAAGATTTGAAAAACTCGTTGGAACTCCGAAAATTGCCAAGGCTCGATGGAATTTTTGGAAGTTTGCGTGGATAAACCGTATCTCTCTATTTTCGCATTTTTCACTAGTTATAAAAAAACAAAAAGAAAATTCAAAATTCAAAAAAAATAAAAATTAAAAATTAAAATAAAATAGTTAGTTAAATACATAATTGTTGCATCATGCATTTATTCACCTAGGAGCACATCATCTTAGATTTTATTTTCTTGTTTTTAATTTTTCGTACCTTATAAATTGTGGTGATTGATGGAGGACCCAAGGTACGTTAAATTTCTTCTTTAGTTAGGACACGTAGTGTAAGCATCCATAATTGTTTATCGTTTTTATATCTCGTTGTGTGTTGCATCATTTAAATAAACTTTAAGGGCAAAACCAAATCACAAGATAAGGGGAGGGATTTCATCACACTTTTCTTGGCCCACAACCATTAAATCCATCATTTTGCATACCATAGCCTTTTTAATAAAATTAAGTAGACATTAGCCCCTAGGACTTCGTGCTCAACTAGGAAGAAAACCTAAAATGATCAAATCTCTAAGTATTCATTCTTTGGTGTCTAGGCTAGCGAAAGCTTACCTTGCTATTTAGATTGGTGACTGGGCTGGTGTTTAGCCTCTTGGCAATGCTTGCACCTACCTGGCCAATCAGATTAAAATACTTTTAGTTTTATGACTTTCAGTAATATCTTTTTGTTAGGAGCAAGTCTAGAATTTTTATGGAACCATAGATTTAGAATTTTTCTTTCGATTTTTCACCCTTTATTTTGCGTGTTTTAAATTCTTGCACTTATTTGCTACTTGATTCATATCATGTTTATGCGTACTACGTGAATTAGAGATAATTCCTCTAGGTTAGTGAGACCAATAGAGCGTACTTCCTCATCGGAATCTGAACCCGTAGAAATTTTTGAACCCGTAGTAAACATGGCAGTTTCTCTTAAGGATCGTTGTTACCCCGCCCGTTCGGCTCAACCTTCTTGTATTACTCTTCCACCGGTTAATGGTTATAATTTTGAAATCAAAGGTCATCATATTAGCATGTTACCTAAATTTATCGGGAGTGAAGGTGAGGATCCGTATCTTTTTATTCATGAATTCGAGGAGGTATGTGCCTTGCAAAAACTTCAGCAATTGACCGAGGACTCCATTAGGGTTAGACTAATCAATTTCACTCTTAAAGAAAATGCTAAAAAATGGTTATATAGCCTACCGGTTAATTATATTTCAACTTGGGAGGGATTCGTAGTCGTTTTTCTAAAAAAATATTTTCCAAATCATAAAACTAACAGACTTACAAATGAGATTAATCAATTTCATCAAAAGGAAAATGAGCCTTTTTGGAAATATATTGATAGATTTAAAAATCTTTTGTCCTAATGTCCCCACCACAGAATAGAAAAGTGGAGACTTTGTAAGATTGTTTATGAGACCTTAGATAGTTCTACAACCGCGTTGTTAGAGTCTATGTGCCAAGGTAAATTCATGGAAAAAGATGAGGATCAAGGTTGGGAGTTTTTCAAGGAATTAGCGGAGAAAACTATATTGTGGGAGTCTACTAGGGAGCCGAATAAGGATCCTAGTAAGCACAATGAAACACTCGCTTCATTTGCTAACAAAGGCTTGCATTTAGCGGGTAATTCTATAGCAACCGAAACGAAGTTAGCTACTCTTACTAGAAGATTATAAGCTTTAGAAACCTCTAATGCCCCTTCCCAAGCGTCGAGTTGGTGTGAACGAAGAAGAGAATTCGAGTTCAGAACCTAATCCCTCACCTTTGAGCCCGAGTCTAGATCACTCGAAGCAACCTGGAGATTTCGAATCTAGAGAAACACCTCATTCGATTGCACCACCTTCGAAGCCTAGCCCCGATGTATCTAACGAAAGAGTCTTTACACCAAAAGCTTTGTATCATCAACGACTTATTTCGAATAAACAATCGGCTCAAGTAGAGAAGATCTTAGAAGTTTTTAAGAAGTCAAGGTCAACCTTCCTCTTTTAAATGACATTCAACAAATTTCTTCGTATGCTAAGTTTCTTAAAGAGTTGTGTACTCATAAACGAACCACTCATGTTCCTAAGAAAGCCTTTTTGACATCTCAAGTTAGTTCGATTCTCTCGAATGAAATTACCGTGAAATATAAGGACCCCGATTATCCCACTATTTCTTGTGTCATAGGAAACACTTTTGTTGACAAATCTTTACTTGACTTAGGAGCTAGTGTGAATCTTCTTCCTTTTTCTGTCTACTAAGAATTAGGTCTAGGTGAACTTCAAAAGACCAATGTCACACTTCAATTAGCCGACCCTTCTATCAAAATTCCTAAGGGAATAATTAAAGACGTGTTGATTAAGGTTGGTGATTTTGTTTATCCCGTTGATTTTATGGTCCTAGAAACTGAATCGGTCAAAAATCCTAAAAATCAAATTTCAATCATTCTAGAAAGATCTTTTCTAGCCACATCCAATGCCTTGATTAATTTTAGGAACAGTTTAATGAAACTAACATTTGGAAATATGATCATTGATCTCAATATTTTTCATGTCGAAAACCAACCCAATGACTATTTTGACCAACATATGGAAATTAATTTAATTGATAAAATACTTGATCATGAAACCATGAGTGTCAATGATGCTCTTGACTTTTGCTTAAATAATTTTGGTCAAAATTGGGTTGATTTCGACTATACTAATGAGATTAATGAAATGTTAGTGTCCATCATTCCTATAACTAACAAAGAGTGCAATCTAGTTGGAGAGTGTGCATAGATTATAGGAAACTCAATTCTGCCACTAGAAAAGATCACTTTCCCTTACCATTCATCGATCAAATGTTAGAAAGGTTAGCGGGTCATTCCTACTATTGTTTTCTAGATGGTTTTCCAGGCTATTTTCAAATCCCCATTGCTCCAGAAGATCAAGAAAAGACCACGTTCACATGTCCTTTCAGAACGTTCGCTTATGGTCGTCTAGCTTTTGGTTTGACTACGGCCCCTGCTATATTTCAATGATGCATGATGAGTATATTTTCTGATATGGTAGGTGAATTCCTAGAAATTTTCATAAATGACTTTTCCATCTTTGGTTCTTCTTTTCATCAATGTCTAAACCATCTTGAGTTAGTTTTAAAAAGGTGTTAAAAAATGAACCTCATTCTTAATTGGGAAAAGTGTCATTTCATGGTTAAAGAAGGAATTGTCCTTGGTCATAAAATCTCTGAAAAAGAAATTGAAGTTGATAAAGCTAAAATTGATCTCATTGCTAGTCTCCCTCCACCAAAATCGGTCAAAGTAATTCGCTCATTTTTAGGACATACGGGTTTTTATAGGCGCTTCATCAAAGATTTCAGTAAAAAGGCTAGACCTTTGACCAATCTTCTTTCCAAAGATGTCAAATTTGAGTTTAATAGTGATTGTATACAATCTTTTGAATACCTTAAAAAGGAATTGACTTCATCCCCGATAATAAGATCTCCCGATTGGAATGAGCCTTTTGAGTTGATGTGCGATGTTAGGTCACACAACACTGTAGAAGGGGGTTGAATACAGTGTAGAATACAATCAAATCGATTTAAAACACAAGTAACAGAAAACAGATTTATTTGATATAATAAACTCTGTTACAATGGAACTGTTCTCTCTCAGTGATGAACAAATATCACGAGAGCTGCTAGGTTACAATATATGAACTTCTCGATGATCGTAACTCTTATAGAGTAAACCTATGTCTGTATTTAAATAGACACAAAGTTACAAGATAACTTCTAGTTGATATGGAATATAATTCTGTCTCCTAAAATATATCAACCAGATATCTTATATAATTCTTCTAGTCCTCTAACTCTATCCATGCATATCTTCTTCTTGTATTAGTCTCGATCTTCTTTCCTGTGAATCAGCTTCCTTCCTTAACTATTAGTCCTCCAGTACTTAAGTTCTGATATCCATCTTCTGATATTATCTTCTGATAATCTAAGTCCTGATATCCTTAAGTCCTGACTTCCAATAAGTCCCGATTCCAGTAAGTACTGATATTTTGTAACACCCCCAGATCCGAGGTCGGGGATCCGGGTCGTCACGGTCTTTCTTTCCACAATATCACTTCACTTAATTAATAATAAATAACCTTATGCTGTGACCCCACACTAACACACACCACAACCCGTTATAGTCTCAGAGATGAAATTGAAATAAGTACAAGTCTTTGAATCCACAATTTAAAAGTTATTACAACCCAAAATGATTACTTGATAAATTTACAGTTAATTGCCATTATCTGCCACAAGTTATAATTATACATAATTGATTCTCAAAAGTAGATGGTCTGATCTACAATAGATCTACCTCTGCAGCTATAGCAGCTACAACATCATCGGGAAGACGCGGGACGCTTCCCACGCGCTTGCGCTGGGTCTGCTGGAGTCTGGCCATCTTTCCTAACTGTTGTTGTGTGATGAAGAAATAAAGCAAGAGTGAGCCTTACAGCTCACAAGATAATATATAGTGATAACAATAATATAAGTATCTAAATGGATACTTACTAGAATCTTTTATCATGTGTAAGATAATTACTTACTAGATATAAGTAAAAACAAGGGATGAAGTTACCAAATACTTCACTACACTTCTATCATTTATAAAGCTACTTGAACTACCACTGTTCAAAGTATAATGAGCTTTCAACAGTTCATCACATAGATGAGACTACCAGACAAGATTTGAATAGATTAAATCTTTGAAATATTATTAAAGGAAATGAAGTTATGATATACTTCATTAAGTTCTGATATATATATATATATATATATATCCACATATACATCTTCTTTATACATTTCCTGAAAACCTCTGTCATGTAAAGTATGAACAGAATTGCAATATCCAATAAATTTGGAAAGGAAAAGAATTTTGGCATAAACCAGATATCTTGCTGATCAGGCAAAGATACCAATAAGTAACCTTTTCTACTAGTAGATGGACGAATTCCCCACTGGTCATCACCCTGGTCGCAATAGGACCTTATGCTGGACTGCCACTCAGCCACTTATGCATTTGATGGACTCCCACTGAGCCACTTACACTATCATGGACGCCCACTGAGCCCATGTTGCTTATGCCGACTCAATAGATGGACTTACTTCCCGAACGTTGGGTAAGTAATCAATTCATTTACCAAAACTGCAACCTTGTTGCGAATATAAAATACACCATAGAGCCGGATCCCTCAGGTTTTGAGCGAGTATTTAAATCCCCTTTTTAAAAGGAAGATCTTAAATATAAAAATGAGTTTTGGGATCCACTCTAACTTTTAAAAATCATTTTGAAGACTCGAAAACAATTTAAAGAGTGTTTGGAGTAATGTTGATTTAATGAAGTAAATCAGTCCCAATATTTTTAGAAAATGTCTGAATATTATTATTTAAATAATATTCTCATAAAGATAATCCTTATAAAAATAATCGAAGTAGAAGTATTAAAACTTATACTTGAAATGGATATTAAATAACCAAAGATATACTTATATGAAAGTACTATATTTATTTGAATAATCGAAAATAAGTTTGATTATTGACACCTTATTCTTTAATAAAATAAAGAATATATTTAAATAATAAGTGGAGTCATAATACCTCGAATGAATATTATAAATAATATTCATTAAATAAAATAACGGAGTCATACATCCTCAAATGAATATTCAATTAATAATCATTAATAATATAACTAAGTCATAAGTCCTCGGATGAATATTCGAAATAATATTCAATAATAAAATAAAGTTATCCAATAAACCTTATTCGATTAATAGTTTTGAAAACTATAACCATATATATATATAAATATATATATATAAAATCTACTCGGGATCCTCGACTCCCGGTTTTAGAAAATGTTTTCATCTTTTGGGTCCCTATAATAAGGGTATATGCAAATTACCGCTATCCTCTAGCATAGGTATTATCAACTGAACCAACAGATATATATGGCAAGAATACGAAACAGGCATGCATATGTACCATATAACATGCTACAATATATCGCAATATTTGCTAATTAACCAACATGCATCTACTACAAGATAATGTATATACATATATACATCACAACAACAGTATAACGGGTAGAAAACTTGCCTGAGCGACTTGGGGTGATAAAAGGCTCGGGACGAGTCTGGTAACCTATAAACAACAAGTAAGTTGGAATTAAACCAAAGTCACTTGTAAATCTATACTTTAACTAACTTAGACTCTAACGCTTGTTTTGCGCTTATTGATTCTCTTAAGTCACTCGGGTACCCTCGGCTCCACCATTTTTAATAATTTAACTTTTACGAGTTTTAATGTGATTCCTTCGCGAGTGTCTTACCAACTGCCTAACACACTTACCATAAATGTTTCATACATTAATTAACCCTTTTTGGTCTTTAACCTATGTTTCAAAGTAAGGCAAGGGGAAAAGTTTCGTTCGCGAAACGCTGTTACTTGAAACGGTCGTTTCTCCTAAACCGTGCATCGGAATCGAACGAACTACATATCAAAACGAAGCTCGTAACACGAGATATCTAGACATGGCAATGGTCATAATCTAGCAGGGGGTTCTCGGGTCCTAATGTTATACACAAAAACAGTCTAAAGAAAATCGGACGTTACGATGGATATGTTTACGCGATTTCCCAATTTTAAACCATTCAAAACCAACCACAATTCAACCTCAAATCAAACACACAACCAACATCCATCCTTATCACATCATAACAGCCCCAATAAATTCAATTCCAACATTTATACTTATGCCTAAGCTTAACTTTAACTATACTTAAGTTCTTTTAATCAAAACAACAAGATTTACCATTCCATTTCAATACCACTTCAACCCAAACTCTAAACCACAAACATTAAGCTACAATATCACCATAATAATCAAAATCATCTTATTAAACATAGGAATCTAGGGTTTGGAGATGATATACCTTCCTTGAAGTGGTGGGAGGAGCTAGGAAGCCTTAAGAAGCTTTGAGAAGTCTTAGGAATGCTTGGATCTTAAAGGAAAATAAGAAAAATTTCAAGTTAAAAACTTGAAAACACTATTCATTGTCTTCTTCATTGATTTAATGAAGAAGATTGAGAAAGAATTGATGGCTTAAACTCATGATATAGCCCTAACTATGCATAAGGATGATTAGGGAATTAACTCACCAATTTAGGAAGCTTGGATCTTTGATTTTGAAATTTCTTGCCTTTAAAATGTCAAAAAGCCGAGAGCAAATGAAGAGCAATGCCTTGGTTTCTTTTTGATTTTGATGAAGAATGAATTATTTGGCTTGGTTGATTTGGTTTTGTTTTGTTTTTGGTTAATTACCAATTTAACCTTGATTTTGTGTGGTTAAAAATCCACCACATCTCCTTCCTTCCCATGTCATGCCTATGTCATGTTGTGATGTCATCTTTCCCTCCTTGTCCTCTTCTCATTGGTTGGGTGACATCACTCTCTCTAATCCCTTTGATTAACTTCCTAATTGTTTGCCTAATGACCGTTGATCTGTTATACGGTTCGCTTAACTTTCGTTTTCGTTTATCGTTTGAAGGATCATACCCGGGATCTTATTACTTAGGTTCCCTTAACCTTTCTCAATACATTATATTCCTTTTTATGATCCTCTATTATAATCCTTTAATTTAAATCCTTTTTATCCTGTTACCTTATACTCAATTCTCTCTGTATCTAGTGTATTTCCGGGAAAAACCAAAGTGTTCGGAATTGGATTCTGGCGATCTTTACATACACTCATATACCATATAGAGTACTAATAAAATCTCAGAATATCCATAATAGAACCCCTACATAGTGTGGCATGAAAAGTTTTCTCATTCAGCTAAAACACTATTCACAAGGGTTACAAAAAAAGTTGAAAATTTTGGGGGTTATTATATATTTCCTGTTAGTTAAGATCTGAAAACTAAACATGAAACATATTAGACATGACATCTCAAATATATTCAACAATCTCCCCCAACTTGTAATTATGCAAGAATGTACAAGTTAAGAGATTTGATGATGTCAAAAAGATTTAAGTTCAAATGCAATAAGAGTTTAATAAGACTATTAATTACAACTTACAAAATATCTAGCTTTATCAACATCACTGAATCAACCTGAATCCATAATGATTCTTAACAAAATCATTTATCAGATTATCTTCAGCTTTCTTCAGAACTTCAGCTAACTGTGCTTTGACCTGCATCAGTTCTTCTTCATTACTATCACCAATTTGATAAATGGTTGTTCTGTGAGCTTGAATGGATGTTCTTTTAAGTCCATCACTAAGTTTGATAACCTTAGGATGTGAAGAGTTTTCATTATAACATAAGCATCTTCCTTTCAGAATAACTTCCACCTTAGCAGAATTCTTCAGCATAGGAATTTATCTTCCATCACCTTCAATAATCATTGGACTGTAATGAGAAGTATTTGTAGCAGAAATTCTGAATAGATCTCTTATAGCCTTCAAAATATATTCTAATCATCTTCTTGTAACATCAGATTTTACTTCCAGAAGATAATGAATATGTTGAAGTTCTCTGATAGACTTCTTTAATACATCAGTATCAGTTGATCTATAAGTCCTTCCATCATTGAGAAATAAGATCAATTTCTCTTTTAAATTTTCCTTATCATGAGCATCTATCACAACTTGAGCACGCAACACCTTTTCAAGGTGCCTTTGTTTGATTTGTTCATATGGTTTGTCTGTCAATATGAAAGGATCTCTTAGAGTAATCTCTACTCCTGTTTGAATCTTCTCTTCGTCAGAACCGAATCCAGCTCTATCTCTAGGTTGCTTGGCTTTCAACCCAAATGTAACAAGTTGATTAATCATGAGATTAGATTTTGGTTCAACTGGAGTAGCTTTCTTCCATAACAGCTTCTTCTTATCAGCAATTGTCATTTTATCCAAATCAACTTGAGCATTATCAGTAGTTGATGTCTTGATAGCTTGATCAGAATTTGTTGTTTCTTTTGTACCTTCCTGTCCTTTATTCTGAATAACAACTTGAGCAGTGTCAGAGGTTGTTTTTAGAATCTTCACTTATCTTTCTTCTTTTCAGAATTTGAACAGTTTCATCTTCAATAAGATTATTATCAAATATTACACACTGGTTTCATCAGAGCTTGAGAAGTTTTCAAGTCCAGTAACTCGGTTGGTTCATCAATTTTTCCTTTCCCTTTGTCTTTGGGATTACTCTCAGTCTGTGATCTAGTTCTGAACTTTGAAGTTTCAGAATTTGACTTTTCCTTGATCACAATGCCCTTTTCCTTTGGCCTTGGAGGTTTCTTTGCATCAGAAGCTTTAGACTTAGGATTTGTCTTCTCAGCAGCAAATCTAGCTTCTTCCTCCTTGAGAGTTTCTAAATCCATTCCTGGATTGTGTTTCAGAAATAACCTTCTTGCTATCTCCTCATCAAGTGTCTGGATTTTAGGATCTTTGTAATAAACAGTAGTCTGCTTCCCCTTTAACTTCAGAGTTTGCAAGAACTTCTGAGAGTTTTTAGATCCTGACTGAATCAGAATATCAAAACTTGACATCAGACTTTACTTATCACCACTTGACTTCAATCTTTGAGCATTCACAGCATCAGACTTGACTTGTTCTGAATAGAAGATTTTCCTTGAACTTTTCTTTGACCTCTGCTCTTTTCAGAGTTTCCCTGGTCATCACCTTTATCATCCTTTTTCTTCAGTTCTTGAGTAGGTGAACATTTGGACTTAACTACCTTCTCCCCCTTTTTGGCATCATCAGGAAGTAAGAGAGAAAGAAGAAGTTTAACTGAAGATTGGATTTCATCCAATTGAGCTTTCTAAGAAGCTTGATTAACCAGAACCTCAGCAATTTGGGCATGTTGCTTCTCTTGAGTTTTCTCAATGGCTGCAACTTTTTCAGAAATAGGTCTGATATACCTGTTTTTGTCAAGCTTGAGCACCTGATCGAGCTTATCAGCTTTTTCTCTGAGTGTATCAACCTTTTCATGAGTAGCAGTATGTAGACCTTGAAGATGTTTTGTAGACAGAGCTGTAATCTTGAGTTGTGTCTTCAAATCAGCATTTGTAAGCAACTCATCATCTTTTGCAATATGCTCTGTCAGAATTTTAGAACATGGAATAAAATCTGATTCATTCCACTTCTTGGTCCACTCAACACCTCTATGAGTATCCTCCCAAGGAATAGGTGCTTCCTTTTCAACAAATTTCTTCACCAATTCTTCCTTGCCCAGAATAGGTACTGGAGTCTCAACAGAAACACTATCATCAGAACTTGAGGAAGACTCATTCTGTTCTGATAGCTCAACAGTGTGTGAAGCAACTGGAGATTCAGGAATAACATCATCTAAATTCTGATCAACAGAATTTATCTCCAGAGCTGGTGTCTTTGATGTAGATTGAGCTTCCAGATAAAGAACTTCAGGTATATTCAAATTATGAATATCTATTTCAGAAATATCAGTTTGTTCTTTAGCATCATCTGTAGCTTTAATAGGAGAGACGGGAGGGATAAGAACTGTGTCATTAGCAGTGTCTTTGGCTTGAGCTGGAAGGACTTCAATGATAATTGGTTCTTGTGAGATCAGAGATTGCTGATCCCCTTCCTCAGCTTCTTCAGTATCTTCTGATATAGCCTTAGCCAAATACCTCCTTGCCTTCATTTTCTTCAATCTCCTTGCCAATGAAGGAGTTGCTTCAGCAGCATCAGAATTTACAGATTTCCTTTTCAAAGTATCAAAACTTTGAGCTGTTTTTTCTTTCTGAGAAGTAACATTATCAGCTTCAACTATCACAGGTTCAGATGCATGAACTCGTGCTTCAATTGTGTCATCTTCACTCTCAGACTCATCTCTGAGAATCATCTTCCTTCTCTTTTGTGGAGGTTGAGGAACAAACTTTGTCCTCTTAGAAGGTTTGGAAGATGAAGGTTTGGTTGTTTGTGCTGATGGTTGAAAAGTCTGAGATGTTTGTGTAGAGGTGTTAGGTGCTGATGGTTGAGGTTCTGATGGTTGGACATCAGGATATAATGCAGTGTATTTTACTGAATTATAGATTATTAAGTCTTGTTTGACAGATAAAGGTATTTGGAGGGGTCTCAACACAGCCTTCTTATTATCAGTAGATAATAAGTCATTAAAAGCTCTTTTGGCTAGTTTGAATGATGGAAGTAATTCATGAGCTACTTGGGGCTTATTATCACAACAAAAGCTATAAATAAGCTAAAAGAATCTAGCAAAATAGACAATATTTCTATCTTCTGTCATCATGTCCCCAATAAAACCTAAAACAGCACTTGCATAATCAAAATTAGTTTGATTAATGAGAGCATACCCGATTTGTTGACTCAGGATGAGAATGGCATCAAAATTATAACATTTGTTTGCAAAAGCCTTGGTGATGCAGTCAAAGAAGAAACTCCATTCCCTCCTTATGTAAGGTCTCTTCAATTGACCCAGCTTGGCCAATGCCCTTTCATACCCCAGACTGGCCATCATATTTTAAAGAACTGGCTCCTCAACAGTGGAATAGGCGCAGTTCTCAGACAGCTGTAGTGCTTGGCGTACTGTAGCCAAAGTTACGACATGCTCGTCCTCCCCTGATAAAAAGATTATACTTGGGGACCTTTGAGCACCACCATCATCATATACTCCACTTCTCCAGAACTCCAGCACTTGAGTTCCAGAGACTGCATCAAGTTGGGTTAGAGCGTAACCAATATCAGAATTAGTGAGAAAATCATGAATGAAGTGAAGTTCCGATGGAGCTTTAGCCTTGCTAAGAATGGTGGAGTAGTTGTTAGGAACAAACTTAGCTCCATTAAAAATCACGTCTTTTGGTGCCATCTCTGTAAGAAATTAAGTGAGACAGAGAGTGTTTGCAAAGTGTTTGATAAAAGTCCTGAAAGAAGACGCTTCAGAGAATATTAGAGAGAGAGAGAGAGAGAATAAGAGAGATGAAAAATAGAAAAATAAGTAAAAGATTATAAAATCTGTTAACTCCCATATCTATATTTGTTAGGTCCCAATGCGTTTGTAGAAGGGGGGGTTGAATACAAACGGTACCGAATAATCGAATAAATGCGGAATAAAAAATGTGAAACAAAATTCAAGTTAAATAAGAATATTATTAAACTTGAAAGGTGTTACAACAACTGTATCGATTACAAGGAATTAATCTCAAATTAATTATCACAAATTTAGAATAAATTCGACATGAACTTTTTCTATTTTTGCAATAATTAGAATCAAATTCTAAACGCGATTTGAGATTAAGTTCTAGGGATTTTGATCCGCTAGATTGTTACACAAGAACAAGATAAAGATTTCTAGTTGATTGGATTTAACTTTACAATCTAGAAATTGATCTTGAAGTTTTGCAGAGAAAATGAAATATTGTTCTGCTTCTTTTTCTTTTGTTCTCAGGTTCTGTATTGTTGATTGAATAATAATTGAATGAACTGCTTCTGCTTCTTTTAATCAATCAACCGAATAGAATTGAACTGGCAAGACAATCCTGAGCTCAGCAAGACAATCGGTAGGACTATCCTTAGAACTAGCAAGACAATCAGAATGAACTAGCAAGACTTTCGGTATGACAATCAATTGTCATACATTGATTGTCATAGTAGTTCAAACAGATTATTTTTGCTGAAAATAAATAGATTTAAATCCTATAAAAATTCTAGTAAGACAATCCTTTTGAATTAGCATGACTTTCGGTAGGACTATTGATTGTCATACCGATTGTCATACTAATACAATCAGTTGTCTTGTTGAATTAAAACAGATTTTTAAACCAATTTAAATTCTGAAAATTCTTAATATTAATTCAGAATTAATTAATCAATTAATTTAATTAATCAAAT
The DNA here is from genome assembly GCF_009905375.1 of Apium graveolens. Classification (NCBI taxonomy): domain Eukaryota; kingdom Viridiplantae; phylum Streptophyta; class Magnoliopsida; order Apiales; family Apiaceae; genus Apium; species Apium graveolens. Next base: position 237,530,135 of record NC_133655.1, read on the forward strand.
AAATTAATCTTTTACAGATATAATTTATTTTCTTAATTAAATTATATGACTTAATTAATTAATAGAGAATTAATACTAATCTTGAGCAGCATCTATTCTTCTGTATATCTTCTGAAAATCACTGAAATATATGAATCAATTCCACCACTTCAATGTTGACACTCGATGTACTGTCTGGTTCATGAGTGACTAACTTCCGTGACGTTTCTTCATGTCTTGACTTTGACACTTTGATTTTCTTCAGATTAAATCCTTGTAATTAATGATACCCTAACGAGATCTCTGTCACTTGATTAAATCCACAATCTTGATTTGTATCACCGAGCCTTGATCAATTTCTTGAGCTTCTTCCAGTGAATTAATTCCTCAAGTCTGTAGATGAACCTTGTTTCTGAATCCTTTGACAGATGTTACTTTGCGAGATCTCTTTGACGGTAGATTCACTATTTACTTATTACATTCTTATTTGAGTTGAGTTAAATCCTCGAATATACAAATAGGCTATGACATATGCCTTACAATCTCCCCCTATTTGTTTGTTAGACAATAACACACAAATACCTAGAGGATAACTCAACTAACAAATAAGAAAAAGATATAAACAGAAATGCAAAGTAAATAGTAGAAAAGTTCTGGACTAGATTTAACATTTTCCAGATTCCAAGTAGATGTTCCTCTAGACTGAACATATCTTCAAGTAGTTCCATCTTCATTTGTACAACCACATTTCCTGTTGAGAAGCCTATATCTCTCTTGCTTCTCCCCCTATGAGAATCAACTGATTAAAGAAGATCACCTTCGTTTACCACCTCTCCCGTACAATAGGATCCGCAGATAAAAACCAATGGTACTCCCCTTTTGAAAACAGCTTCTTCCCTTACTAGAAAATCACCTTATGTTTACCACCTCTCCCGTACAATAGGATCCGTATTTACAAACAACAATGGTGTGGTGTAGTGTACATATGATCTTTTTCTTCCTCCCTGCTATTTCTCCCCCTTAGTTGAGGAATCCTCCAAACTATTACTTAAGCTTTTATCTCCCCCTTAAAGAAGGAATGTATGCCGTCGTCTGAAGGAGTTCTCATATTTCACTAGGTTGGAAAAGAAATAACAAGAAGTTTCTCTTTCTTCCTCACTGTGAGTGTGTGATTCTGTTTAGTGTACCTCACATGTGTTTCACTCTTCTCTCCACTCGTGTTTACACTCATTCTCACAAGTGTATCACTCTTCTCTCATAGCTCCATAATCCAGTTGTACCTGCAAGGAAAATCACCTTAGCCATCCTTAAGGAGGTCGCAGGTGGTGCAATGGGAGTTCGCAAATCCCATCCTTGTTAGACTCGTCAGATTAATCTGAGTCATAATCTATAAGTTGCTAGTTTCCCTTTTAGGGTTCCAGATTTGAATTCTGGGAAGCTAAACAATGATCCAACGAATTTAGCATAAAGATCAAAGTTCCCTTCTAATGTCTGTGAAGACATTTCCTTGTGACTCATCTGGTAATATCTGAATCATTGTCAACAAGTTGCCGATCTGCGCCTATGTCAGATCCACTATCCGCAGATGCATCCAGGGGATTTAAGCCTGGGGAGGTAGACACTGACCACTGACATATGGCTTTTGGATCAGTATCCTCTCCTAACACCTGTAAAGGCAATTGGTCCATTAACGAACCTTGAACAATCGAATCTGACCTTAAAATGGTCGAAACTCTTGTTTCCGTCAACTCATCCTTTGTGTGTGTAACCTTTCCTTGTGCATTAAGAATTGTTTATATTTGAGGTGGTGACACTACATAGGATACCTTGGCCGACAGGAAAATTTCAATAGACGCGCCCTGTTGAGAGAATGAATCTAGTAACTGTTTTTGTGCCTTTTCAACCATTACATCTTTTTGAGAAGATGTATGGGGGTTAGCAGTTGTCTCGGTTTAAATACTACTCATCTTTGTAGGAGACAGAGCTACTGGGTTGACTACAGAACCTTCCTTATGTGGTGCACTAAGGCACTATCTCCCTCACGCTTATTCATACTACATTTAGTGGTAAGAGAGTGTTGGTTGGTTCTGTTTTTGTGTTTGTCTTTACAGTCTGGGATAGACGTTGTGGGTTTTCAACCTCATGACTGTCAATGAAAGAAAGTCATTGGAGACTGAACTTGTAACACAGAATATATGGCACTATAGAGATAAAATGTATTTAAGATTTATAATGAATGAAAATTATACATTTAATCTTTTGAGAGTAATGATGTACAATAGTGATTTCAAAGGATTTTACATGAAATAAGAAATCACTAATGTAGAAAGAAGTTTGATTTTGTTTTTTTAATATGAATGAGTTTTTGATAAAACATTGATCACTTAGGGTAAAGTCTAAGTAATTCTCATTCATGTCAAAAGCTTACAAATATCTGCAATATAATGTTAACAACATATCATTGACCGATACTTGTCAAGTACTTTAGATACTAATTGTTATGTTGCATAAAATTTAAAATAAAATAAAAATAAAATAAAAAAATAACATAATACAAATAATAATAATAAAAACAAATATCAATGAATTAAATACCAAATATCTATCAACAAGATATCAACATTCAATTTCATATATCATACAATATTTACAATTACAGAAAATACAAATAAAAACTTATATAAATATAGCAAAAATATAGAAATTATTTACAAGTTCAATGATAACATTACCAGCTTGCAAACAGCCATATCCCTCGGATATACCTTTGCTGTTATCTCCAAAGGTAACCAGGGGCCCAGCTTTCTCAATCCACATTTGATAGCAGGGCTCTATCTCCGGTCATATGTCTTGATGATCCACTGTCAAGAATCCACACTCCCGGTTTCACCTGTTTTAATGCCCTGCAACACAAATGGATTAACCCTTCTTCGGAACCCAAACTTGGTTGGGCCCGACATTCTTGTAGAACTGTCCTTTGTCAGGCAAAATAACATTTTTAATTTTAATTGTCTCAACTTTCTCAATGACTGAACATTTAACCTTGTAAACAGCCTTAACAAATTTCTGTTTAAGCTTAGGCACAAATGTCTCCTTTCTAGCCTTATAAGGACTAGCAGTCTTAGACCTATCATGCTTCTTGTTATTCACATGCTGACGAGGAGTAGTCTTATCATTAGAAACATGCTTACCATTAAAATAAGCATACATCATATTAAAAGCACAAGACATACAATTAGAAACACCACATGCTTTATGAGAGTGATTAATAGCAGGCAATTTATGCATGGCAGATATGGCATTTTTGTTATCCAACTCATGTGTGTCTGAGTTAGTCTCAGTTGCTTTCACAACTTTGACTGGAACTTTCGACACACTTGACTTGGAAACAACCTTCTCATTAGCATGATCTTCAGCACGTATTTTTTCCTAAATAACAGAAGAGGTCGCATCAAATGGTTCAGCAATTGATGGTTTATAGAGGGGTTCATCAACACCCTTAAGCACATGTGGTACTTCCCTCCCTTTAGCACAGACATGAGGAGGGGAGTTTATGCCTAATTCTCCAATAGCAGCATTGTAATCATAACCTATTCCAGATGTTTGATTAACAGCTTGCTTACTGTAGAACTCTTTAGCCTTCGAACAAGAATTGAAGTAGGCTCTAACCTTAGTCTCAAGACCGGTGATCTTGTCTTTGAGAATAGTTTCGAGTTTTCTGTAACAGTCAACTCTATTCTCTAGAAAAGATACTTGTTCTTTTAATTTGTCTTGATTAATATGCACAAGTCTTAATTCATTGACCTCTTTCTCAAGGTCTTTGATCTGTAAACTTAACAGTTCATTATCACGACGTGCATTATTTAAGTTGCCTCTTAGATGATAAACCATTTCAGCATCAGAAAGTTTTACCTCTATTCTTGACGATGAAGCTTTTCCATCAATAGCCATAAGAGCAAGATTTCCTTCTTCTTCATCTTCACTGTCAGTATTATCCCAGCTTCTTCCCTTTGCCAGATAAGCCCTTTCAGAGTTCTTTCTTACTTGCTTTGGCTTCCTACATTCTGTGGCAAAGTGTCCCAACTCATTGCAGTTATATCATCTGATGGTGCTCCGATCAACCATCCCTGTTTTGTATCCACCACTGCTGGTGTTAGAGGATGAAGATCCACCTTTCTGGAATTTGTT